>NC_136517.1:66935880-66940880 GCF_053919585.1 Euprymna scolopes | reverse complement strand
AGGCCCAGCTGGCAGAGTTCTTCACGGACGCTTTGAGTAATTCTGTTGCGGAGGACATGGCAAGGGCAGAACCTAACACGTTGGAGGAGGCCTCTGCACAGGCTTGACGAGCTGAAGCTCTTCTCCAGAGATTAGGAAAATTGGAGGAAAACAAGACAGACTGGTTGAAGGTCTGCTACGGATGTGGTCAACGAGGGCACATCTGAGCAAAATGCCCCGAGTTTCAGAGTTGGGAAGAAGAAGCCACGAATCCAGAACACCGGGACTTAAGGGTAGGGGGAAGATACATACCTCATCCTAACTTTAAGAGGGGTCTATTGTGCTTTGTTTGCCAGAAAGAAGGGCACAGGGCACATGAATATAGGATTAAGGACAGAAACAATCCACCCAGAACCAAATTAAAACCCAGGAAGACCCCCAACAAAGAAATCTTTTAACTAGTTAGGGTCGCCCCAGTAGCGAAAGGGCGGATGACCCCTAGGAGAGATAGGAATGTCCGGCAAAGCATAGATGGGGCTTTAAAATTAAAATGCTACAATTGCGGAAAAGAGGGGCACTATAGTTATCAGTGCAGAGACGGGGTGCACTGCTTCAACTGTGGCCGCCCGGGACATTCAAAGAGGGCCTGTATGTTGAGACCTAAGTGTTTTAAGTGCGGCAGTGAAGAACACTTAATTCGGAGTTTCAAGGCAAAGGGGTTCGTACGGTATGACGAGTGTAAGGAAAGAAGGGACACCGCAATTAGCTGTCCACTTAGGAAGAAGGAGACATGCCAGAGGTTCGGGAAGAGCGGGCATTTATGGGACAGTCGTAGAAAAAGGAAAAGTAAAGTTAAGAATCCTTCGGACAAGGATAGAGATGAGATTAAGTTATGTCAAATATGGTCCAAAGATGACGAACTCACCTGCAACATTGAGATAGAGGGCGAAACGTTCAGAACGCTGATAGACACCGGATCGGAAGTTTCAGTCATTAGTTCTTTAGAGTTGCAAAGACTAAGACTCCCCGCCGACTGATTTATGTCAACTAAGGTGAATGCGTTTCAAGCAGATGGGGGTAGATTCAGATTAGATTTGATGCAGGAAGTAAAGATAAAGGTGGGGGAGACCAAGACATCCCACACACTGTATGTAGCACCAAAAATGACCCACGACGTGATACTGGGAGGAGACTGGCTTAGACAGAGGAAAGCCGTATTAAAATTCGATCCTCCAAAGTTAGTCCTTGGGGAGGAAGAGATTATTTTAGGTAGCACGATGCTTGCTCGAGTTGACCTAATGTCTCATGAAGATTTAAAGATTCCACCTAGAACGGCGGTGACGAGCTGGGGTGAGATAGAAGGGGCTATAAGGGATAACGAAGCCATTTATCAGGTGTTACCCCTTCCCCACATAGAAGAGGACGAGGACGTGACAGTGTTACCAGCATTAGTGCAGGAAGGTCAGGTGCAGAATTTTCCGGTAGTTGTAGCAAATACGAGTCTGAAGACGGTTAACATTAAATCAGGAACTTCAGTGTTAACATTAAAAACTAGAGTGAGGTGCGAAGAAATGCCTGTAGAGAGTGAAGCAATTAGTGACAAGGTAGAATTAGACTGTCCTGACCAATACCGAGAGAGATTAGGAAGACTAAAGCTAATAAGCGAGTGTTAGCTAAGTCAGATAAGGAGTTAGGTAATACGCATACAGTAAAAATGTCGATTGACACAGGAGAACACCAACCAATAAAGATGAGGCCGTACAGAACGCCTATTTGGAAGAGAGAACTGGTTGAGAAAGCAGTGAAGGAGATGGGAGAGGCTGGTATTATTGAGCCATCTCAATCACCTTAGGGTTTCCCAGTAGTAGTAGTAGAGAAAGAGGATGAGGGTAACCCTCAATTAGAGCGCTTAAAAGAAAAAATTCGATGTTTGAAATAAATAGGGATGAGCATGAAGTGGGGAACGCTACTGTGGTTTTTGATAATGCCCCTAGTCCTTATCAATCGGGTACAGAACCGACACTACCAACAAACCCCGCATCTAATACCCTACCAACGTTGGAGATACATATGTGAAGAAGACTGAAGCCGGGAAATCATGAAAGAGCCATGGAATGAAATCCGGAGAACAATAAACTATCGAATAAATAATTGCATGCATCAAATATATATATATATATATATATATATATGTATGTGTGTGTGTGTGTGTGTGTGTGTATATATATATATATATAGATATATATGTAAAAAAAATAAAATAATAATGATAATAATAATGAGGGTTCTGGACTCTTATAAAACCATAATGACATGAAAGCAGATTAAAAAAAAAACTCAAACCCTGAAAGAAAACTTTTCGCATGTGCATGAAAGATAAAGCTTTTAAAACTTTTCTTCTTTTATTAACCAAATAGCTAAATATTATGAATTGTAAAACCAGAGATTCCCTAGTATTAAGGCCAAGTAAGAAGTGGGTTGGAAAAAATATTGATCTCAATATTGTTTCTTTTAAGTAGGGGAGGTAATGTAACAAAGTAAGAGTGTGGGTAGGTTGATGCCCCCCCCCCGTTAGGAAGAAAGGCAAAACCACTTGGTATCAAGTTGTTTATTTAAGAAACCTGAGAACTCTGTGTGTTAAAGGTTAACAAAAACTGTATTTACTAACTGTTTATTTGAGTTCGATCAGATCTTTGAAGTGAGCCATTGTGTTATTTTTGTAAATGATAATTTAGATTATGGACTGAGAATTGAATTTCCAAACAAAATAGAAATAATATCCGGGTGATGGTCAGAGGGCGATATAATTGTTTATATATATATATATACATGAAAGCAGATTAAAAAAAAAACTCAAACCCTGAAAGAAAACTTTTCGCATGTGCATGAAAGATAAAGCTTTTAAAACTTTTCTTCTTTTATTAACCAAATAGCTAAATATTATGAATTGTAAAACCAGAGATTCCCTAGTATTAAGGCCAAGTAAGAAGTGGGTTGGAAAAAATATTGAGTCAAGTGGATAAAAGAGAGAATGCACAGGCATTTCTTGGAGAAGAGATGCGCAGAGAGGAATACAGTCAAAGCAGAGTTGGCTCTTGACTTGACACATTTCTTCAGATACCCAGAGACCGACACTCCACAAGGTTACAAGCTGATGCCTTTGACCATATTCTTAGCATAATAACACATCGCTTCCTTCAGGACTCGGAAAGAATTATAAGAACTGTTCTTTTTTTTGAATATATATTTGGTGCAGAATAGTTTTTTTTCTTTTACTACACAAAAAAATCCATGGCTCTCTTTCGACGACGTTCGTCGTTAAGAGGGTACACAACGAATTGGTCCAGGATATATAACTAGACGATCAACCGATAATTCGGTCACTTCCCCATACCAGTAACTTTAGACGGCCAAGAATTATCACTGGCAGTGGAAGGGTTCCGAGGTCGACGATCGCCCTCAACCGACTGTTTTATGATTGTTGTAAAAATGGAACGGAAACTTAAATTTTGCTTCGTTTTAATCTTTCTTAATTTTTTAATTGTGCCCCCCCTCCCCAAACGAATATAATCAAAACAGTAACATTCAACAATTGTACTTTATGTATATAAAACACAAAATATTAAAAAAAAAAAAAAAATCTTAACGAAAAGGAAATAATTCCATTTTTAAACGAAAAAGTCGGTTTGGTATATCTTTTTGTTATTTTTTACGTAAATCCAGCTTACCATTCACATTGGAAATGTCGACATTTATAGGTTGTTGGGTACGTTTACAACGAATAAACACTCCAATCTAGTAGATGTATCAGAATTTTTGTAGGAATTTTTGACACCCCTATCACGAAACTGCGAATAAAATATAAAAAACTTGTAATTTCTCTTTTAAAAGTGGGTTGTTTATTTTCTTTATGGATTATACTTCCAAAATAAACTATTACAGTTGTTTTAAAAGTAAAAGAATTTTTTTTTTTATGTTTTAAAAAACAGTAATGAATTTTACGAACAATATTTTCAATTTTTAAACTTTAAAAATCTATCAAAATTTTTCTATTGATTCTATTTTTACGATATTTTCAGGGTCAATGTGAAATTTTATGCTATTTCCAATAAACCGAATATAATATTTTAGACAAACGTTTTTTTCATTCACTCCCCCCCATTTTCAAGTGTCTATTAAAAAGTAAATAATTAATTTACTCACCATAGTTTTATATATCACAAATTGAAGAGAAAAGCTCAATAAGTAATATATTCAAATTTAAAACAAAAAAGTAGCGTTTTTTTTTAGAAATTTACCTGTAAAATTCGAAGTTTAAAACATTTTTTTTTACAGCATGTTGTTTTTTTTTTTTGTTTTTTTAAATGAAACCTTGGCCCTTGCTCCTTTAATTGAAAAAAAAAAAAAATTAGGGCTTGCTTTACATTTTTCGAGGAGTTATAAGCTTGGAAAGACAGGGTGGAACTATTCACTATTTTTCACAAAATTTCTGACACACCTGCCAATCTACCCATGTTAAGAACGGCTTTCGGAATAGACACCCATAACCTTGCCAGCATACCCGAAAAGCTATAAAATTTGATGCGTCGAATGTGAATGATGAGTTGAACGTAATGTAAAAATGTACCAAATTTAAAAGGGAACGAAATTCAAATTTCTGTTCCATTTTTACAGCAACCGTAAAGCAGAGCATTCTATGCAAATTTTACCTAACTTACTGTATTAATGCTATTTCTTTAAGAAAAAAAAAAAATATATATATATATATATATATATATATATATATATATATATTTAGGTTTGACTATAAATTCCCAAGCTCATTTCACCCTAAATAATTTAGGTGACTGAAATAGGAATCTAATTGAATCTTTAATTTTTTGAATAGTATGTGAGAAATTCATTTTTCTTCGAGTTATATTAAATTCATTAATACGGACTTTAGGGGCTTTTTTCGTAATGTTACTGTAAAAATTATTTTTTATTGTTAGAAATTACAATGCTTTATTTATATAAAAAAG
>NC_136517.1:66758909-66923280 GCF_053919585.1 Euprymna scolopes | reverse complement strand
ATACATCCACACATATATATATATATATACACATATATACATACATCCACACATATATATATATATACACATATATACATACATCCACACATATATATATATATATATACACATATATACATACATCCACACATATATATATATATATACACATATATACATACATCCACAAATATATATATATATATATATATATACACATATATACATACATCCACAAATATATATACATATATACACATATATACATACATCCACAAATATGTATATATACACACACATCCACAAATATATATATACACACACACATCCACAAATATATATATATACACACACATCCACAAATATATATATACACACACACATCCACAAATATATATATACACACACACATCCACAAATATATATATACACACACACATCCACAAATATATATATACACACACACATCCACAAATATATATATACACACACACATCCACAAATATATATATACACACACACATCCACAAATATATATATACACACACACATCCACAAATATATATATACACACACACATCCACAAATATATATATACACACACACATCCACAAATATATATATACACACACACATCCACAAATATATATATACACACACACATCCACAAATATATATATACACACACACATCCACAAATATATATATACACACACACATCCACAAATATATATATACACACACACATCCACAAATATATATATATACACACACACAAATATATATATACACACACACATACACAAATATATATATACACACACACATACACAAATATATATATACACACACATACACAAATATATATATACACACACATACACAAATATATATATACACACACACACACACATACACAAATATATATATACACACATACGTCCACAAATATATATATACACACACATACACAAATATATATATAAGAGAGAGAGAGAGAGAGAAAAATAAACAGACACACACACATATATATAGATCCACAAACAGATATATATATATATATATTTAGTAATGTGATTGATAATTTAAAAATCAAATTATAATTAAATTAAAAATCCGTTTCATAAGTAACAACAACAAAATCAATAATTTGTACGATCGTTTCGAAAAAGTGTTTTTATTGTGGTAGACATCAAGTTACGGACAATAATTTTTACATATAGTGTTTTTACCAAACAAAGTTTACTTATCAGCACATATTGGGAAGGGTTTTTATTATAAGTAAAAGACACCATAAATAAACCTAGCATTAAAAGTAAGGCAGATGTATCTGGAAAAAATTAAAATAAAGCTATGGATTTAACTTGATAAGAAAATTAATATGGGTTACAGATAGAAATAAAATAGAGTAAAATTATAAATCTAAATTTGGTTTAAGTACAATATTATAGTATTTGTTGATAAAACTCAGACACATACACGTATATATACATATACATAAATACACATATATATATATATATATATACTAGCAAAGATACCCGTGCTTCGCACGGAGCTTTGTTGCGCACTCGGTACCAAAATCTGTGGGCACCTTTCCAGTAAGTTGATGTTGTAAGAGCAACGATTGCATAAGGTGATTAACATTTTAACTACCTCTTGTAGTGACTGAAATTCAATCAGGAACTTCACAAAACATTTTCATCAAAAAGGAAGGTTACTTGATGTTACATAGTAAATTTTTCATTGAAGTAATTTTCAACTCTTGCTTAAATTTTATCTTGCACATTCAATACTAAAAACTTACCACAATCAGATCATGTCAGTTTTTCCTCATATCCATTTCTCGAACTTTTCACTGAAGAGCCTCAGGGTAAACTACATTTCTGCTGCTTTGATTTGGAGCCAGAATGTAGAGTTTTTCTGAACTTCCTGTCCGGCTGATGGAGACGTAGAACATACCGTGACTGAAGCAGTCTGATGTCTAGTCTACGCCAATGGTGTTAAATGTCTGACCTTGACTTTTGTTTATGCTCATTGCAAAACACACCTTCACAGGAAATTGGAGTCTCCGGAATTTAAATGGAAGTTCTGAGTCCGATGGAACTAAGGGGATCCTTGGCAGTAGAACGGTTTCGCCTTTGTAGGGACCACAGGAAATGGTGGCCTCAAGTACATTGGTGTGCAATCTGGTGATAACACATCTGGTTCCGTTTGTTGTTTTTGGCGGTTCCAAGGATCGAAGAATCATGATTGGCGATCCAATTTTGAGATTTAAAATGTGTGGAGGCATTCCAGATATCTCCAAAGAGTTTAAAAACTCCACAGGGTAGTGAACAGCTTCATATTCATTAGTAGCCGAATCAACTGACTTGTATTGCTTTGTGTCTCCTGGAAATTCATCCATTATTGAATTGTTCAAATGATTCACATTGCTGTTTAATGGCGAAATAATAGCCCTCTCAGCAAGCCAATCCGGTGATTTTCCATTGTTTTGCAGGTCTGGGTACACTTTGTCTTTCAGTTGCTTCTGATTACCGACACATTTACCAAGCGCAGTTGGAATCTTAATTGTGTCAGGTGAAGAAGTGATAGGAAACTGACCATTACCGATTTGGAGAAGCAATTTTGAGAAGTCTGCTGCAGCTGTGTTATCAGAGATATAGGCTCTCATATTAGTAGTCAGTCTCTTCACTATAACGTGCCTCCAGAGATAGAATTGTTTCAAACTTGCATTGACAATGTTAGCCCTTGTGCCATTTTTAACCACTGGGAGGATTTGACGGAAATCACCGCAAAATAAGGTTGGAATGCCACCCATGGGATTCTTGTTTCCTGTGATGTCTTGCAGTGTTCGGTCAATTGCTTCATAAGCACTCTTGTGCGTCATTGGGGCTTCGTCTACAATGATTGCAGAGGTGTCTCTAATTACATTTGCCAAGGCTGAGTTACCAGTAATTTTGCAAACTGGCTGATCCATTCGATGAGTATCCAAGGGTACTTTAAAAGTGCTGTGAAGAGTGCGGCCACCTTGTAGTAGAGTAGCAGCAATGCCACTGAATGCTGTTGCAAGCACAATCTTTCTCATGGATCTAATCTTTGCAAGGATCAAATTGATTACAAAAGTCTTGCCCGTACCACCTGGAGCATCAAGAAACATCATGTTTTTGTTCATTTCACCTTGTGCTTCCAACATTGCCATGAATGAATTGTAAACTTCTCTTTGAGAATCGGTCAGTTTTTCTTGCATATTTTCTGCTTGTAGGGAAAGTTCTTCAAGATTATAAGTAACTTCACGTTGATACTCTCTCGTGAGTCTTTCATCTCTCCCTTGCGTTGGATCAGGTAATCCATAGCTTGCCAATGGTTGACCGCACATAAGGAGAACTTTTTCTTCAATTAGACAAAGAGTTTTATTGTAGATGTCCTCATTAAAATCTGCTTCTGGATTGTTAACTTCTTGCCTGTATCTGTGAAGAATGTCTTCAGATATTACATCACGAAAAGCCATCCAGATCTCAAGAGGATTTCTTGGCTCACAGGCTGTTAAAATTATCACAAATAGACTTCGCAAATTTGAAGGTGATTGAGTGGCACTTGCCTCTCCTACTGCTTGATGCAAGTGATGGTCATTTTCTAGAAGGCCTCGAGCAAGGCACGCTGCTCTGTATGTTTCAAACACCTGACCATTGTATGCTCGCAAATTTTGAAATAAAGTTGGACCAGCAACCTCATTGAGCAACAGGCGTAAGAAATAACACTCCCCTGCTTTTGGACTAATCGTGTAGATTCTCCCAATGCATGGTGCCTTCCATACATCATCATTTTCAGTACCTTCAACTTGTACCCCACGCATTCTTCTCATCCATTTCTTTGTCGATTTGTTCCAAGTGTAAAACTCAGGGACTTCTGCGTATTTGAGACCCCTTGCAAAGTCATCCTCATGGCAGAGTTGAAAAAATGCTGTCAAAGTTGTGGCAGGCGGTGGACCTTGGGCTCGTTCCAGAGCAGTATCAGCTAAGAACATGACACGCTGCCCATTTTCAAGATGAACAGAAAGTTGTACAATTGGGGGGAAATGTTCATAGATGGGATGTTCCAATATCCTCCAGGCCGCCTCTGAACTGCCGACATACCTTGCATTCTGGAACTGCTGGATCTCATCCACAATGTGACTTTGTACTTGGCCTTGTTGGTTAGCTGCTCCATCAGTTCTTTGTAGTTCAAACACTGCTTGATCACATCCTTTATTCACGTATTTGAGGACATATTTGATGCTTTGGATCGAGCTGCAAATTTCTACGTTAATGTGAGCATTGAACTGCTGAAGGAGGACCTTGTTGTACGGAACAATCCACTGGTTTGTTATTTCTTGATTAACATACCGACCATTTCTCTTCATCCTTATTGTACCAGTCTGGCCTCCATCTTCTGGTTTTCTTCGCCTGTACTTGGGGTAAGAGTCTTGGCCTTGCTCGGTACACTGAAGAAATTCTTTTGGGTATTTTTTGGAACATTTGTTGTCAATCATACATGGACAATTTGGATTAAATGGTCCACAAGGTCCATGCACCATATGTGCCATCACTTTAGCATGAAGATCAGGATCTTCCTCTTTGTCAGGGATCTCTGCAGATATGCAGAGATCCATTTTTTCTGGTAGAAGTTTGTCCTCTGGGGCCTGCCAGGTGAGGATGTGTGCATGCGGCAGTCCTCTTTTTTGATATTCAATACTGTACAGGAAAGCCCTCAGCCTGCCAAATCCTCCCTTTTTAATAAATTCAAGTAACTTTTTTAGCTTCTGCCTGAAAACCCTGGCAACAATATTTGGACGATCCTGAGGGTCTTTCCCTTGAAGACAATTTTCTGTAATTTCTGTCCACTTTGGATTTGTTGTGAACGTGATGAAGAGGTCGGCTCGGCCCATTCGCCGAACATATGCCATGGTATCACTTTGACGCTCAAACATGTATCGAGGGCCTCCTGTATAAGTTGCCGGAAGTACAACTCGTTGACCAAACTGTTCTGGATTCCCATCCTCCCTAAGAATTGAATCTCTCAAGTTGCTATAATTGTCAGCTCTCAGGGTCTGTTGCTCACGCCTCAGGAACTGTAAACGTTCTGTTTCAATCTTGCAGTACACATCCACCAGCCATTGTTGAAATAGCCTTCGGTACCAGAGAAAATAGTTTCCAGGCCGAGTCATTAAATGGTACGAATAAAATTGCTGTTGGGTAACTTTTCGCCCATTGGATGCCTTCATGTAGATGTTGTAAGATGGAGAACCATAGGGGTACATTAACGGGTACATTAAAGTATCATAGAGGGGATGTAGTTCGGAGATCCATTTTAATGTATCATTTCTAAAACGCAAGACAATATCCCGGTTAGCTGTTGGTTCATTCTCCATTAATATTCCAATCTCATACGTTGTTGTTGGAGCATTGAATCGCCGTGGATGCTCTTCTTGCGGCCTTCGGTCTTCCCTTATGACAACTTTATGTTCTACCAAGTGTTCTTCTTCAATCCTCTCCTTTGTTGTTTTCAGCTGACAAATAAAGCTGTTGTTCTCATGTAAAAATTCAGTCAGACTTTGGAGAATGTCTCTATTGAGTCTACTGTCACGTCCCCGATTATGTAGTTCCTCTTCCAGACTATCCAAGAAGTAGACTTGAATAAACTTTGCTGTTTCATCTTCAGGTGGTAAAAGACTCCCAATCTGGTGGCAAACCTGGCCTCGAATTCTAAAAGAAGGATTCCACCCATGTACTGCCGCAATTTTGTGACCAAATGATGTCATTGCAAAACAATTGTTATAACAGCGTAGATTTTGCAGAAAATCTTTAGAGATGGGACCATTGCCGGAGAGCAAATCTTGAAGCAACTGAGGCAGTGGTGGAAAGCTATCAAGCACAACTTTGCCAGAAGAACAACAACAACCAGGGGTTTCTCCTTTAAATTTTACAGCTGAGCAATGTTGACATACTTTGTCCATTTTTCCTATATCAGCTGTAGTGAGAGTCATTTTTGTTGTAGAGCAATCCTTTTCTATTGCAGTGTTCTATTTCATGGTGTCTCAAAGCAGTCATTCGTTGTCTAGCTGCCTCGTTTTCTGTCAATTGCTGGGGCAAAGTCATACTCTCTCTCCATGCAGCCTCTCGTTGTTGCCCTTGGTATAGGCGAAAGCTTCGTTGGGTTTCCAATTCATTCTGATGTCGTTGAGCCACTCTCAACTCACCTTGTGTACGTCTACTTACCTCATATAATTCATTCGATCGTAATATTGCTTCTCTTTCCAGTGCATATCTTTGCCTTTCTTGAATTTCATCTTGTGATGAATTTAACCGCCTTACAGCATGTCTAGTTCTGTCAGCTTCACGTTGGGTTTCTCTTTCCAAATCTGACAGTCTTGCTCTCCTTTCTCTTTGACGTATCCTGTTAAGTTCTAGACGTCTTTCTCTATCTGAATTGTTTTCATTGGAGCGAATTGCAGCAACTCTTAGTCTATTAGCTTCCAATCTTTCCATTCTTTCTTCCTCACTTTCGTTTCTACTTCGTTTGGGTGGCATAATTTCGGTTTTAAACGGAATTGTTTAACGATATTAATGATTGTAAATTAATTAAGCGTAAAGGAAATGTATACTAACTGAAATGGACGAACTATAAATAATATTTCTGAATAGTAAAATTATAAACAATTATATTGTACCTATTTACTATGCCTCCCCACGGGACAGAGTTAGACACCAGGGTCGTTTTTTAACGTGGAGAAAAGGTACAAAAATAAAAATTGTCTCAGTCGTGAAGGATTTCTCCTCCACCGAAAGAGAACAAGAAAATGAAGTGCAGCATCTGAAGAACAGATACTACACTTTGATATTGACCAAAAGGAATGAATAAAAGCAACCTACGTGTGACTCATTACTTCCGGGTGTAAACGTCACAATCTAAAAGTAATAATTAAAAAAAAAAAGTGAATGTAAAATAAATGTAATACCAACTTAGGTTAACTAAGTAAACAGTACAATTAAAACAGTTCTATTAAAACAAATAATTACTAAGATCTAGGTAATTGTTAGTCTCATTGTTATGGTTTTAAAGAAAAAAATGTGTAAAAAAAGTTCTGCTTTTGTGAGTACGTGTATTTCTTTTAAATTACATAACCTTTTTATTTTATTATTATATCTCTTTTAAATTTATATATTTTGTTAGTAAACTGGAAGAAATTCAGTTGAATAAAACCTTGTTCGTGTTCTTTACGTTAAACTCATATTTTTATAAAAGGTTCATCCGGTTTAAAGAAAGCGCTAAGTTTAAATAAGACTGGAAATAACTAATTCAATATATAAATAGAAAAATGAAATAAATATAAGCTTTAAGTCTTAAGATAGTAATAATCAAAATGTAATAAATTATTTGTAGTTCAAATCTATGATAAGACAGGCTTTCGAAATAGGCTCGACCAGAAAGATTAAATTGGAACGAAATTATAATCTCCGTGCCATTTTCAAAACAACCCCACAAAAGTAACGATATCCTGCAGTTGGTTAAAAATGACAATGGTTGTAAGAAAAATGTAAAAGAAAATGCGCTTATCTCTTTATTTTGACCTGTTTTATTTAATTAAAAAAACATTGGCTATAACTGGAAGAGAGCGTTATGTTTTCGGGGTTGTTTAAAAAATAGAATGGAAATAAAGTTAGTTCCGTTTTAATTGTCTTTAATTGCGGCAAGCGCTAACAAAATCGAAAAATCACTGTTTACATTCGAAATGTTAACTTTTATAGGTTTACAGGTTTGCTGACAAGGCTGGGGGTGTTTAATACAATTATTTTACTAAATTGATTTTTTTCATTTAAAAATAAAATTATTTCTTTTTTAATAAAGTTTTATTTTAAAATATTTGTTTTTGTTTATTTATATAAAATTACGATAGTTGAATTGTATTCTTTCAATTATATTGGCAAGTAAAATATAAAAGATTAAAACGGAACGAAATTGAAATTTCCATTACATTTTCAATACAATCCCAAAACATAAAGCTTTGCTCGCCAATGAATTGTTTTGATAATATACGTAAAGTGAAATAAATCGAATATAAAATTAAATGAAAATATATTAAATAATTAAATGTTAAATAGATTTTGTAAATAGTACAGTTGAAATGATTAGAATATTTCCAATATGTAATAAGGTCGAGGTAATTAGTTAAAGAGATTTAATATAATGTGATATGCAAATGAGCATAAGTCATTCGATATGGGGGTGGTTTGTAGACTAGTATATAAAGAAATTAGGCATAGATTCTAATGTCTCCTATAACAGAAACATCCTAAAATGGGTTCTAATGTTTCTCTACCAGGAGAGATCTACCCTCTTACCTCCTTTATATTTCGTTGATGATGGAGAGCTGTACACACAGACAGAAACACACGAACCCTATTACTTTATAAAAATATAGATATATGTATATATATATATATATATATATGTATATGTATATATATATATATATATATATATATATATATATATATATAAAAATACACACATATATATATACATAAAAATATACATACAAATATTTACCTTTTACTTTTTTGCCTTTTGAAATCAGTAACTATGGTCAAAGTACTCATATAGATGCTTGTTATAGCTCTTCAGCTTATGAAATGATAAATTTTCGAAAGGAACGCTTGTGGAATATTTTATATCCGTTAACATACTTTTGATTAAAGAACGTCAAGATTTAAAATTCGAAAGAAAGGGGAGGATAATGTTATTTGTATAATTAAATAATGCAAGGGGGATAATTAGTCATATTTCTTTAATTAAAGAATGCAAGGGAGATAATTAGTCTAACTTAATTTATTACAGAATAATAAAAAAATATTATAATCTATTTTTACTAATAAGTAATTTTTAATGATTTAAGGTGGTTTATATTTATTAAATTAAAACCAACGTTTATGACTGCATGTGAAGATTAGTTCCTCTCTTGAATTTAATAGGGTTGTTGTATTTTTTATATCTTCATATTTCAAAATTTTTAGGGTCTCTTTTGTACATAGTGCACTTAATTTATCTCCTGGTTTATATGGTTTGCAAGATTCAATTACTTGCGATTTCAACTTGAAAGAAATATTGTTATTCTTGAGTTGCCAAATATACTTGGATAGAGTAGTTTGGTTTGAAAGAGCGTTATTTTTAAAAGAATATTTGTGCGTTGAAATTCTATTTTTTATTAGGCCAGATGTGGAACCAAAATATATTGCCTCTTGTTTATTGTGATTATTTTCCGTTAGGTCTGGTGCTGGATTAGTATATGGTGGGTTGGTTTGTAATTGATTGGTAGATTGGTTAAAGTTGGGTTCATTATTTAATCTGGTGGCTGAGTTATGGCTGTTAATAGATTCATGTAGATTTGGGGTTTTTGATACTGTGCAGCTATAGATTACATTTTTCATTTTACATGAGCCTTGTAGGGGACATTTATTTTTTCTTCTACAGTTACAGTCTGCTATATTTTGTATAATTGTATTTTGTAGCTTATTAATTTTTGTACTATTAAATTAGCTCTAGGATATTTACCTATCGAGCTTATTATATATCTAAATTACGAGCACTTTTTCTTTCCCTGTATTTTAATTAAACTAGTAATTTTACTATTACATTAAAATACACTCTGTTCCTTAGACTATTGTTCTAATCTCCTTTAAATATATATATATATGATGGCAGCAAATTCGTTTTCAAACATTGCCATTACTTGATATAGCACAAAAAAAAAAAAAAAAAGATATACAGAAACACAAAAAACAAATCAGTGATTGGTCACACGAAGGTGGCTTTTAAGCCCTGCCAAACTCTGGCATTCTTTGGCACACATTGTGCAGACGTGTGCCACTAGCAGCACATTCTTGATGGTCACTTCTACGTATAATCAAATGTCGCTTCAAACCACCTGCTATTTTGTATGTCTGCCTGCAGTTGACACAGGTTAGATCTGGCAACACAAGACTGCTTTGTGGCCCACTGGCGCTGATGAGTAGTCTGGTGGGTCATCAGCCCAGCTCTGCTCAGACAATGTGTGTGCAAAATTTTGTTGAAGATTCAAAGACTCACGTTTCCTTTTTTATAACCTTTGTTTATTTCCTGGATTTTTTCCATTACCGCTCTTTCATTAGTGGGTAAGCAATTTTACGATTTATGTGTCCATAAAAATATCCTGCCCCCACCAACTTCTTCAGATGTTTATCCATTAAATTTTTACAACAAAAAGTATATCCTTATATAATCAAAACATCAAAAAAAAAAAAAAAAAACACAAAAAAACTAACGTACGGCAAATGAACGATGTTAAATGTAAAAATAAAAAAAAACAAAAAAGAAAACAGAAAACGAACGTTAGAACTTCTGAAAAAAAAAAAAAAAAAATGGCTTAAATAAGCCTGTTTCAATATTAAAATTTAAAAAAAATCGGTGGCTTCCCTGGTGATTTTGGGTGTGGTCGGTCGGTGGTGGGGGGGGGTGTTAATGAAAATCTAAAAATAAGCAAAGTAAAAAAAACAAAAAAAAACCCCAGAAAAACAAACGTTACATGAAAAATGGCTTAAATAACCCTGCTTCAATATTAAAATTTAAAAAATTGAAGAAAAAAGAAAAAAGACATCTCACACCACGATTCGAACCCTAAACCTTTAGATAATGACAACACTAACCAACTGAGCTAACACGACGCACATGAAATTGTGTCAGTTCTTAAAATATTTAAACTAAATCAGGTTATGACGTCTGATGCATGCGTAGAACCGATCTCGTCATGAGGACAGTTTTTGCTGCCCCCCCCCCCCCCCTGTAGAAAAAAGTGTTCATTTCAGTGTGAAAAAATTAACGTTTTTGGCCAATTTTTCAATATTTGTTGAGCGAAGGATGGGGTTTCATATGAGACCAAGTTTGTGAACTTTTTGTTCTGTCTATCAAAAGTTTTTAGCAGACACACATACATACATTTTCGCTTTTATATATATATATATATATATAGATTTATGCGTGTTTATTTTAATATTCCTTTTTTGCTTGGTGTTTGAATTCGTATTATTACCCGATCCTTCTGTTTAAAAGGGGGGGGGATCACTCATGGTATCATTTTTTATATCTAGGATTACCTCCCTTGCATCTTTTATCTTTCCTTATATGTTTCGTTTTTACTATCAGATGAAAATTGAGCGTTTTCAAGTATGATTTTTTGAAAATTGTCAACTTTCAGCATTAAATTTCAATGTGAAGGAATAAAATACCAAATATGAACCAATATATATTCTGAAAGTTCTATCTTTTAGCTTTCTAAATATTAAAACGGATATCATCTCTGACCCGTAGAGTTGTCTTTTCGTGACCCCAAAAGATATGCCCTTTTGGGTCTTCCCACGGAAGCTGTCTCTGCATATAAATAGGCAAAACATCCCACAAGATGAACTGCCATGTCTTTCTAAGGTTGATTTTTGGATTCATTGGTCAAAAAACCCTACTAGGTGCAATTTTCTAGGCTAGAAAGTAAATACTTTTCAAAGAATTTACAATTTTGTAACGATGGGTAGTCCCGTCACGACACATCATGACAGTCCTTTTTCATGCTATTTTGGCTGGGCTCAAAAACAGTGTTCCCATCGATTGCTGGGTCTGAAATTTGGCGGTTCATCATAATTTATATATATCTTACAGGTGTCAAAAGGATAAAAAATTCTGAGGGGGGTGGTGAAATGGCCTGGATGATTTGGCATGGAATAGCCCATATATATATATATATATATATATATATATATATATATGCATATTGAAGCATCTTAACAGATGATTGTTGTAAAAAGATTCATGTACTGTATTAAGTATCCTCTTTTATATCCTCAGGTTACTTTAAGGCTGACTTACAGGACGATGACATGACAAACCAAGTTCAATGTTTTGACAGGGTTTATTGGATCTGGATGAGGAATATTGTCTTTGTGCACCATGTGCCTTCTCAGTACAGATGTAGAACTGCATACCTGACTGCATATTACATGCACTGTGCTATGAGGTTGCTGTCGAACATTTAATGACGATTGTGAAACTTTAGCTTGGTCTCATACCTTGCCTTTGTAAGGATAACGAGACCATACATTTCACAGATCCAATTTGCATGATTACCTGGCAAAAATTTCAGAACTTACCCTCCAAAATGCCCTTTTCACCTTAGCACGTTCCACCCTCTTAACCTGTAGAGAATCACACCCATTTTTTACCCATTTCTGTTAAGCATCACGTTAAACTGCAGTTTCTTCCTAGGTTTCGGTATCAATATCTGTATCCTTCAGAATGTTTTTGAGGCTATCTTTGTAGCACCTTTCAGGACTTATGTTGTGGACACTTACCACATGCAGTTTCTCCATAGAATAGGCTCCTCAGTAGACGATCATTACTGATGTGTACAATGTGACCAGCCCAGCACAATTGCACAGTGGTAACCATGATTTCACAGCTCGTGCACAGTGCTTTGTCTAGTACTCATGTGTTTGGTTTACGCATTTGCCACTTGATATTCAAAATTCTTCTCAGACACTTAAGATGGAAATGTTCTAGAACCTTAACGTGTCTCTGGTGGGTTGTCCATGTTTCTGCAACATATTAGAAGCACTGTGACAACACACACCATATACACATCCACCTTGGTCTTAATAGTGAGTCCCCACACCCTCTTCTCCAGTTTCCCAAATGCAACAGAAGCCTTTTAAATGTGGGTGTATATCTCGGCATCCAAAGAGCCATCTCTGGATAATACACTAAGGTAGACAAAGACATCCACCACTTCAAATCTTGTACTATTAACCAATATGTTTGGTTAAATGTACTTCTCTCCAGGGGGAGGTGTGAATATCAGTTTTCTACAAGCTGATTTTGAGCCCGAATGCATCACAGTCTCATGAAAAGGCACCCAAAATAATCACTGCATGTCATATTCAGTGTGATCGAGAAAGTCTGCATCATCTGCATAAAGAAGTTCCATGATCAGATCTTGGAACACTCTGGATTTTGCATTGAATACTAATGTTAAAAACCTTTTCAAATGTCCTGAAGTGTCTAGGACACCTACATCACAACTTGAGAATGCATACTCAACAGAACCAGTGACTCCAGGTTCTTTAGCTTGTCAATATAAATGAATTTAGAAACCCGAACTCCTGCCATGCATACATTCTTGCATATTCGCAGCTTGAATTTTCCTCAAACCAACCTATGATCCGACTCATACTCAGCACGATGCATAACTAACATTGGAGGTATCTGCAAGATCGCGTTTGCAAGTGATAAAATCAATTAGATGACTGCTTGGATCTGGGATGCATCCAAGTAGTTTTGTGCTAATAGAAAAAAATATGGACTGGACTCTCGGCAGCATTTGAACATTCTCAACTTTTAGCTCGTTCAGTCTGGTTCTCCAGAACTCAACTGCCGACATCTTCATTGCCTGCCTTATATTCCATCATTGTCTAGCCTCATCAATATGCAAATTAAGATGCAATCGAACCTGATCATTTGTCGCCTTTTCGTGTCCTATCATTCGGGTTTCGAGTTCTGAGTGTCGCACATGCCACCCTTGGCAGGCAGCCTCCGTGACTGCAGTTACACTCCTCCCTGATCTCATGATCACAAACAGGGCAGGGAGGTAGTATCTGTCTTTGTCGGGTACTCCTTAGAAGTGGGGCTTCTTCGGGAACATTTGCTTCCACTTCTGCCAGGTGCAACTCATCTGACTTAGTCTTATTGTTATCGTATCTGGCCCCAAGATACACCGCCAGATGCAACTGGCCCACGATACCCGGCTAGACACAGCTAGCTCCCAAACAACCGGCAAGACACACGGAATTTAATTTTTAAATTTCTCATTTAAAAAACGACTTTTACGTACAAGTTGATTGAATCGCATTGTAATGTGACCCCATGGGGGACCAGGCGATGCCGGGAAACCTTGCTAGTTGATTCAAGAACAGTCTGGGTGGCCCATTGACACGAATTCAGGCGAATTCGCAGGGCTGGACTCTAATGATGATGATGGTTTGATGTTGTTTTACACAGAATACGTCTGTTTCTTGATGGATAATCAAAATGATCCCCCCTCCCCGGGAATGGATACTAAAACGTGTGTCTACGCCAGAATGAAGTTATAAAAATAATTCCGAAAATTAACAGATGGACTCGTGTGCTGATAGACCACCCGGGCCGGCACGTGTGGCAAAGACATTGCGTTTATTAGACATGACGGCTCGTATTCCTGGTGAGTGGACGTTATCTCCTTACTGACGTGTTGAGAGAGGGGTGGGTGGAGAGAAGATAGAAGAGGAAAATCTCTTCCTTCCTTTTTTTCTTTGCTTCAATAAATGTAAAGGTTGCTTTTTATTATTTTCTTTCTCATCACGACCAAGCGGTCAGGGTTCGGCAGGCCCTTACTGCCCCCCCCCCCACCGAACAAAGACGTGGCCGCTGATTGGTTGACCGCCACTCTCCACTTGTGGGCATATTTAGAGAGGTGGGGTGGAGGGTTACAGCTAGCCGATATTGATAAAAGGAGGTGAGGAGGGGATGTGAGAGACTTGTTGCCACGCGCTAGGACGACACGTCTCCAATACGCGTGTCTCTGATCCTTCCCTGTATACTGACGATAGAGAAAACTAAGTGCTTGGAAAAAAGGAAAGAAACTGCCCCCCCCCCAGTGCTTGCATGATTAGGCCAGCGTGTAACTATCATTTGTAAGATCGAAGGCAATAATCAATTCTACATTAAGAAAAGCCAATTAAGCTTTGACTTTTTCTTTATTTGAAAACAAACTTGTTGAATGCAATATATTTCTCAGATAGCCCAGGTGACCGTTTGGAAGCTGATTCAAAAGCCAAACCAGAGAACGGATGACAGCGACGGAGACGAATTCAACCACTAGACAAAAACACTGGTGACATCACAGGTATCGGCTACAGCTGCATCTCAACCCCCCTAGCCTGTGCATCTGAGTTGTCCTGTAAGGGATTACAGTAAGTTCTTTTAATAGTGACAACTTTTTTTTTTTTTCAAAAGCAAAAAAAAAATGACTCGAATTGTACTCTCACCAAAAGAACTTTCGCTCAAAAACGACACCTTTTTTTTCCTTTTTGGCACAACAGGATTTCATTTTAAATTCTGCATTGAAAAACAACACACATTTTAAGTTCTTTTAACAGCAACGACTTTTTCTTCAAAAACAAATCTGACTCAAATTGTACTTCCATTAAAAGAAAGGTGTCATTTTTAAACAAGATTTTTTTCCTTGTCAGCACAACAGGGTTTTATTTTAAATTCTGCATTGAAAAACAACTTTTTAATACATACAAGTCGTCCGAATCACATTTTAAGTTCTTTTAACAGTGATGACTTTTTCAAACACAAAATAAAATATGACTCGAACTGTACTTACATAAAATAACTTTCGTTTAACAGCAATTTTTTTTTCCTTTCAAATGCAACCGAATTTCAGAGTCCAGCACTAATTGCCATTCAAATTTCTATAGAATGACAAATTTTCAAAGTATGACTTGCATGTGCATATTAAAAAAAATTCTTCATGGACCAATAAATTATCACAAAGTCTAAGCTTCAAATGCATATTTAACTTTTCCATAGCATCAAATTTTCACAAAATCCGGCTTTTGAATACGTATATAAAATTATCAACAGACTGACGAATTTTTCATGGTGATTTCTGAATGCGCGCTTACCATTCAACCAAATCGTATTCCAATATTCAATAATATTTCAATAATCAACAAGACTTAATTTTCCAGATTCGATGCGAATCATTTAAAATTTCCCATTTTCATCTCAGCTGCATCGACTTTATATTTAAAGCCGAAATAGTTTCTAATAGAAAAAAATCTAGACTGGATTCTTGGCAGCATTCGAGCATTCTCAACCCTAAGCCCGTTCAGTCCCGGTTCTCCAGAACTCAACTGCCGACATCTTGACTGCTGGCCTTATATTCCCTCATTCCAGTGTCTATGTAAATTGATATGCAAATTAAGATTCGATCAAACCTGATCATTTGTCGCCTTTTAGTGTCCTATCGGTCAGGTTTCAAGTTCTGAGCATCGCACATGCCACCCTTGGCAGCCTGCCTCCATGACTGCAGTCACATCTTTCTGATGAAAGTATTGCAGAGTACCAATGACTGCTCAGAACAAAATTCCAGCAACAATAACCACCACTATTAATTTTGCCAGTCCCGTGACACCCCAGAGCATCCCATGTCTCCCAGTCCTTCAACACAAGCATTGAAGTCACCTAGAATTATAAGCTTTTCATTGTTAGGAACCGATGATGGTGCGTCACTGAATGCTCTGTAGAAAGCCAGGATGACTTCTTTGTTGTTTGCATGGTTGGAGCATAGATGGAGAAAATATAGAGGAATTGACTGCATGAAAGTGGAATTCTAAGTTTCATGATTCAACCAGTCACAGCAGAGGGTTTTTTAATCTTGTCCACTAGAACTGATCTTATTGTGAACCCACCTCGCCATTGCGACGTTTGCCCTTTGGCTTTCCAACCCAGAATATAGAGCATCCTGAGCCTACCTCAATCAAATGGTTTTCCTCAGGGAGGCTAGTCTCTGATAGAGCAGCTATAACAATATTCAGTTTCTCAAGTTCTCTAGTCACTAAAGCTGTTTTTTGTTCTGAACGTCTTGATTTGTCAATATCCAAGAGAAGTCTTGACTTTCCAACAGGCAGTGTTTAATTTATAGTGCATTTTAGAATACACTTTGCTATTATTTCTCATATTTTTGTTCCTGCGTGAGTGAACAGCCGTCAGTTGTAATGCTGACTAGCTTAAGTTGATAGGCAATCTTTAATGCACCTTTTTTAGCATCTTCTTACAAGAGATAGGTGAGCAGTGTTCTCTCTGAACAGGACTGCTCAGCCAGAGAAGTCTCCACTGAAAGTTATCTCTGTCAATGAAGACAAGATAGCGATGTTAAGATAAGACTCCTGCCGACTACATGTAGATTTGTGACTTTGCACCTGTTAAGTCTGCGCACATCGCCACTCTTCCAACACCATAGGACTTTGAAAGGACAGCTTCAACAGCTGCAGAGTTGAAACATCTGTACATCATTAGCAGTGATGTAAGCTTGTACCACACTTACACCACTTTCTGGGCTTTAAAAACAATGATCCAGTGACAAGCAGAAGCAAGATGACTGGTAGTTATTTCAGCTGCAGGTTTTATATCAAAGTTTTCCTTCTACATGATTAAAGGAGCCTCGTCTGCCCCATCGTGGAAAGACTGTCCAGCACACCAGGCACTTGATAGCCGAGACTGCTATAAATTTCTATAGAATGACAAATTTTTAAAGTATGACTTGCATGTGCATATTAAAAATTCTTCATAGGCCGACAAATTATCACACAGTCTAAGCTTCGAGTGCATATTTAACATAGATTGCTGAGACTGTCCAGCACACGAGGCACTTGATAGGTTTGAAGTTGGAGTTTTCCTTCTAGATGAAAGGCCGACCAAGGCTGATGAGTTCCATCTACCTTTGCTAGTGAACCCATAGCTGAAGGCTGATTTGTGGGCAGCAGTGCATATCCACATGCCTGTGGGCCTGCATGCTGCACATCTGAGGGCCAACCACTTTTGAGTCTCTTGTGTTTCAGCCTGAGGCATCGAGGTACCCAGTTTCCATGCTGTGAACTACAGAGCTAGGCTGTTGCTGAAGACGACGACATTTCACACATTATTTTACAAATGAATAAATGTAGAAATCGAATGAAGACTAAATTCAACAGGTTAGCATTGCAAACAACTCGATTTTTTCTTTTTTTTTATATATATATCTTAATCTTGATAATCCAGTTACCATATTTAACTAAACTAAACAAAACATTGATTTCAACAACATCCACATCAAATTCATGCAGTCTTCATTAACAAAATAAAACAGTAATAAAATAAAGAGCTGAATTAAACAGATTCACTTTTTTCCATACACCTTTATTTTTTGAGGTTTAAAATGTCATGTTTCTGTAAATGCTTAATATTTCACTTACAGTATTGCATCAACTTTGGAAGCGGACATTTACAAATATTAAATTGATATGGCAGCTGCACATTACTATGAGTAATGTAATATTTGCTTTCAAGTATTGATAAATTTTGAAGAAATATTGAATTTGATTGAAAATTTTAAAAGAAGCTTGTTAGTAGCATTGCCATAATACGCTGTGTAATTTCCAAATAATTTTATAAGAACTTTTCAATGAATTTTTTTACATCTTTGCAATTTCATTGAAGAATGTTTCTTAAAATATTACCTTTTTAAGGATCTGGTTTTATTTCTTCATTACTTATGATTTACACATACAATTTTTTCAAAGACTCATTTACACTTCATTTACTTTTAATTATTACACTTTTACATTTCCAAACTGAAAATTTGGACTTCTGCTATTGCATACCAGCAGAACATTACCACTCTCGATCAAAGGGAGAGTCAATCAAGAATGTGTATGTAGCGGGATGTTGCATGGAAGTAAAACTTGGCCACTAAGACATCTATTGCATGGAGTGAAATTATATTAGAAATCTAGACAATGTAGATAGATGTGTGCAGACATGGAAGCATGATACTTACTTCTGTCTTAATTTTACCCAATTGACTCTTTGTATCATCAAGTTCATCCATAACATCAGATAATAATTCGATTTTCTCTTCTCTGTAAAATAAAAATATAAAATTCAAAACAATAAAAAACAGTGTTGCTTGATATTTAATTTTTTTCAACTCAAGCTACACTATTAGCATTAATTCTTGTAGCATGATATATATACATAAAAAAGCACATCTGTATATATCTTTTAAAATCAAATTTTCGTTTTTATTTTTTTAATTAGTATACAAGAAAAAAAAACATTGAGATTTTAACATCTTTTTCTGTAAGATGGGACAGTTTTACATTCAAAAGAAAGTGAACTTGGTTTTCAGTTTTTTTCTATGTTCTCGGTACTTTTGGGGTCACTTTTCTGCAACAATTTCTGCATGGGATTCAGATTAAATGAGCTGCATCTGCTACACAACACTGATAGGTTGGTGCACCTTTTATGACATCACTTATTGCATATTCTGTCATTGATAGAGTTTGAGTCAGTTTTAAGCTTATAAATGCTGTGTGGATATTTGCTGTGTGGGACAGGTGTCATCTAATCAGTGTCAGATATATGAGGTTTCATCTTCGACATACTAACCTTGAAAATGTCACTTTCAAATGCTGATTTGCACCTGTTAAATGCTGTACTCACTTGTCAAACTGTTCATAATATCATGTGAATCCAAAACCTCACATAGGACTCTTCTACAAATTTCTCTCAGCTCATCAATGACAATTATAAACAGGAGTTAACTAAGTGATGTATTATTACAATTATTTCCAGAGGTCATTTGTAGCAGTTTGAAAACTGCATTCTCTACTTGTATGGGAACAAGTTTACATCTGAGCATCCAGAGGATAATTTTTCTTGGCACATTGTCAAAGAGTAAGAGAATAACTTTGATTCATTAGTTGTGCATAATCAATGTAATTTGGACCAAAATCTATTTCCAGCAATCAGTCAATTTTTATTGGTGTTTTTTTTTTTTTTTTTTTTTTTTTAGACCATTGTACAGCATCTACAAAGTTATTTGATTTCTTTATCGATACCAACCCAATAAATGTAACTCCTGATAAGGGCTTTGATCCTAGTGAGTTTGGGATGCCCCATATATTTCAATATCTTGTTCTTCAGTGATGCTGATATCACTAGAAAAATCTTCATAGAAAAATAAAGTAATTTTTACTTGTGTACAATGCCGGCAAAAAGAAAGTCCACACTTGTATTTTTTTTCAAAAACTGCAAATTTAAGCTAAATGTAATATAACTTTAAACAAACTATACCTCATTTGATTGGCCTTTTATTATTCTATAATTTTACCTGTTCATATTTGACTTTTTATTGAAATATTCTATTGTTCACATCAATTTAAAAAAATAACTTCAAATTGAAGAGGCAAAAAGAAAGTCTGCAGTAACAAATTCGCTTAAAATCAGCTTAAATTATCGCTCCTAAATCAGTTTAAAATATCCATCAACAAGCAACAAAACATCTCTAATCGTAATTGTTGTTTCAGGTTATACAATGTAACATTTAGTCCATATAGGCCACAACTTTCTCTTAGTGATACCTTTCTGTAACAATACACATGAAAAAATTGAAATAGCTTGAAATATTTCAATATTGGTATACATAGAAAGAGCTTGATGAGCTAAGAAAGAATCTTTTTAAATTTTTAAAATCTGATTAAAATTAAGGAAGATATGACTATTTTTGTGCCTCACACGTTTGGATATTTTTCCCTCTTTAAGACCATGTGTTTCGTCACATTTTTTACACTACTTTTTCAGTAAAAATGTTATATCTTTGTTAAAACACAAGATTAAGTAATGAAATTTACCATGTGTATTTTTGTACAAGGAATCAGAATATACGATTGAAAATCTCCAAAATTTCATGGTTTCCAAATAATCTGCAATTCCTTAAAAATGCCATGTATCCATAAACAGAAAAGAAGTTGGAGAACTCAAAGTTGAATTGTAATGTGCTTTATGTACAAAAAACTTAAATCTAAACATAGGACCATTTAAAAATGAATATATTGCAATATTTCTTTGGTATTATTGTAGATTAACACCTTCTGTTTAACCCCACCCAACCCCTTCTGACCACCCCTCCAAAATGTGATTCTACCTTTTTAGGCAATTATGTATGAAATGTCATGAAAAACTTTAATGAAAGATAAACAAATTCTTTTAGAATTTAATGTAAAATAATTCCCCATTACAAGTCATTCTAGCATTTTAGGGCAGTTAACTTTTTTTGTTTTGTTTTTTTTATGGGAGATAAATCCTGTATGCTTTTTTGTTTTATTTTTTTAAGATGATTATGTGTGGTTTTAAGAGGGTTTCTATGCAATGAGAATATTGGGAGGGTTGCCATTCGGACTTTGAATTAATTGTAGGGCTAAGGAAAATTGTGAACATACTGAAGACTTGACAAACAAAAACAACAAAACAATATTAGAGGGGGGGGGGACGATTAGTTTCACAAAAGTTTAATTTCAAATAAATATCTTACAGAAAGGTATATATATATATATATATATATATATATGTGTGTGTGTGTGTGTATTCGACAGGTAAATAAGTCAGCAAATGTTATATTTAGTTTTAATTTAATAAGAAACTGCATTACGAAATTTCAAAGAAAATTCCATAAATTTGTTGATTTCTATTTTCGAGGTTGAAGGTGTTTATTCCATAGGCCGTTTATACTACGCTAGAGCAGGTTGTAAAAATACCTTTCGCTTGATAAGTAGAAGAAAAAAAAAAAGTTTATATTACTGTACACAGATTCGAAAAAGTTATCCAAAAGTAAATACATAACAAATAAATGTTATAAGTTACTTTTCTACCTAACTGGATATGTTTTTAGTGTTTTTATTTGATGTAACATGTTTATTCAGCTCGAAAAACATACAGTGCTTACCGATGTATTGGAAAGTTAAAACTGGCGGCCGACTATCTCTTTCACATGGTAAGTTTGGGAAAATGAGTTAAAAATAAAAAAGTAGACAAAATACTGTTAAAAACCCACCGAATATATATCCGTCTATGTCACAGTAACATATATTGAGCGAGTTTCTAACAGTATTTTGTCTGTTTTTTTATTTATAACTCATTTTCCCAAACTTACCGCTTCAAAGAGAGTCGGCTGCCATTGTAAATTTTCGAATACATCGGTAAACACTGTTTTTCGAGCTGAATAAACATGTTACATTAAATATAAACACTAAAAACATATCCAGTTAGGTAGAAAAGTAACTTATCTTGCCTTTGATAACATTTATTTGTTATATATTTGTTTTTTGACAACTTTTTCAAATCTATGTGTATAGTAATACAAACAAGATTTTCATACATCTTTTGATTTTGAAAAAACATTTGTGGCTGTTCACAGTAAAACATTGTTTTAATTCGCTGTTCAAAACTAATGCAATGAATAAAAGTGCATGCAAGCTTTATATCTACAAAAGTTTATTTTGTTTTTTAACCATGTTTTTAAATTTGACCAGAAATGTGAGAAATAATGGATTCATAATGCCGAATTGGTTGGAATTGTTTTTATTATACATTCTGAAAACTTGAATAGTTCTAAACTAATGTTATTCTGATAACAAAATAGCTCTAACATATCAGAACATTTATATTCATATTTTCATGTTTTTCTTAATTCGTTCGTGAATAAAAATTAAAGAACACGTGTTGTTTATACTGTGCTATGACTAATACTACAACTGCTGCTCCTGCTGCTAACTTAATTTGACCAAACTCGAGAAATAGAAACTTTTCGGGTAGGTCCTTTTAAATTATTTTAAATTATTATCAATTACCGCAGTCCTACTCAACACAGAATAATACTTTTAATCGATATAGTAAAAAGAATGATTTACTTACTAGTAGGTGTCCGATGAATTTTTTTTTCAAAATATTCGATACTCGTCATATTAAAGTCTTATTTTTAACACAACAAAAAAAGAAATGGTCAAAAATATTTTGGACACTTGACAGTATTAAGATTAACACCTCTTCTGATTGTTTCCTAAATTTCATGACGAAATTCTTCATACAATCATGGTATGTGCCTTTAGAAAATAGGGAGGAGGGTCATTACAAAACCTTAACGAAAACGCCATTTTATGAAGTTCACATTTTTATCACTTTATTTGCTTTAAACTCTTAATATATAATGTACATTCATATTTATTAATTCATTTGAAAGTATATTCATTTCCGAAACAACAGTAGTAATTTGAAGTCTTGAAGTGCTTTGGTTTGGTTATTTTAGTAGAACTACCTTGAAATCTGTGATTATCCAAAGCGTTTTTTTTCATCCGTGTGTATTACTACTTTCTGGTTTATCCAATCGAGAAATCGCCTGCAGATTGAAATGTGATGAGAAAATGGTACGAAAGATTCTACAAACACACCAAAACACCAGCAGTGTTTGTGATGCGCCTAAATCTTGTCGTACTAGAGTTACTTCTAACAGAGAAGACAATGCTATCAAGATCTGCAGCCTAAGAAACAGATTTGAAATGGCTCCCCAAATCCAACAACAGTGCAATCTTGTTAAAAATTGCTCTCTTTCTACTGTCAAGAACAGATTAAAGGAATTTAATTTGCGAGGATATGTTGCAAGATGCAAGCCAATGATTTTTGTAAAGAACAGAAAGCGCCGTCTGGACTTTGTCAGATGCAATGAAGGTCATGACTCTTCATATTGATCAAAAGTGCTTTTTAGCGATGAAAGCAAGTTCAATATGCTAGGCAGTGATAGTAGGCAGTACGTCCGTTGGAGGAAAGATGAAGAATTTAATCCTAGGTGCTCAGTTTCAACGCTGCAAGGTGGTGGAGGTTCAGTTTTGGTGTGGAGCATTATTAGTCCCAATGGTCCAGGGCCTATAGTTCGCTTGCAAGGTCAAATTAATTCGACCAAGTACATTAATATGTTGACTGAGCATTTCGTACTCTACTTTGGTCAGAATTTGGATGATAATCCCATCTTCATGCAGGATAATGTTTCCATTTACACAGCTGGCAATGTCAAGAGGTTCCTGGAAGAGCATGATATTCCGTGTTTGGATTGGCCTGCACAATCTCCAGAAAAATGTATGGCATTACATCAAGCAACAGCTACACAATGATAAAATTTCAAATTTGGAAGAATTTTGGACAAAAATTAAAGAAAAGTAGGATGCCCTTTCCCCGGAGTATTGCTGCTGTTAAATGTTTTTGACTCCTAAGGGGGGTATGACACCAATGATTTTGACGATTGTTTTTATAACCACGAGTTATCATAACCAACCAATGAAATGCTTCCAAAGTTACCATAGAAATTGTTGAATTTTGGATTCAATCAGTTTGCAATTGTCTACATCACAAACTGCATTTGATTCTTTGCCGCGATCTTTGTTACTGGCAATTACTTCACACTCAGTATCGGGACTGCACTGCTTCTTCACCGCCATCTTTGTTCAACATAATGTCTCAACACTTAACAGGTTATGCACCCAGCCATTGTCTTTTCTTTGACGGTGCGGAATCTAAATTCAAATTGTGGCAGGTAAAATTTCTGGGCTATCTAAGTATCCGGAAACTACACAAAGTGATATAATCTTCAACAGAGAATCCTAACAACCCCAAATTTCTCGAAAAGAATGTGAGTGTTTTTACAGAACTGATTCAATGCTTAGACGATAGAAGTCTGTCTCTGATTATAAGAGATGCCTTGGCTGATGGAGAGAAAGCATTGAACATATTAAGAGAGCATTACTTATCAGAAGGGAAACCGAAAATTATATCTATATACAGAACTAATGTCTCTAAAACAGAATGAAGATGAAACTATTACGCCAATGCCTCAGGTGAAATAAGCGATAGCCTGTTGATATCAATGACCCTCAAGGGACTTCTAGCCGATTTTAAAAGATTTACAACTGTTATAACACAAAAAGACAAACCCATAAATTTCAGTGAATTTAAAGTGGCATTGTGCAGTTACGAAGAGACTAATCGGATTCTCGTAGACAATAATAACTCCATAACTTATGAAGTTCAAAAATGCTTCTCAGAAACAGACACCACCAAATTATGCATCTCACCACAATGTTTTCCCCAAAAGTAATTTCCCAAGCAAAAGAATAAAATTATCTGGTATAATCGTGGACAACCCAAACACAAAAGTTTCCAATGTCGATATAAAGGCTCAAAAATGGACTCCATAAAAAACGTTGAGAATTTTGAAGAACATACATTTCTATTCACATGTAACTTTGACAATACCACAAACGGTAAAAATCTCCTTGTAGACTGTGGTGCTACAGCACACGTTATCATCAAGGAATCTGATTTTATTAATTTTGATTCAAACTTTAATCCACAAAGTCATTTTGTCGAACTTGCTGACGGTAGTTAAATAAATGATATTGTCTTGAAAAGAGGTGATGCTAGAATATCCCTAAAAATAAGGCAAAATCTGTAACTGTATTCTAAAAATGCTCTGTTCATACCTACATTTAAGCAAGACATATTTTCCATGCAGACTGCAATTAAACAAGGCGCGAATATAAAGTTTGGCCAAAACAAGTCAAAATTGATATACCCCAATGGAACTGTATTTGACATTAAAGAAAATGGCCGACTATATTATTTAAAAAGTATGGTTCACTCAAAAACTGCCTGTCACGACTTGGAAACCTGGCATAAAATTCTAGGACACTGCAATACAGATGATATTAAAAAATTACCAAATGTAGTTGGAGGCATGAAAATAATACCTTCAGACGATCTCCCAAATTGTAATGTTTGTGCACAGGAGAAAATGACAAAATATATAAGCAAAACACCAGACAAAAAGGCCACGAAAATTCTCTCACTTGTGCACTGTGACTTGGCGGGTCCGATCAGTCCAATGGGGAGAAATAATCTAAGGTACGTTTTGAACTTTGATGATTTTTTCGATGTAATCATAGTTTATTTTCTAAAAAATAAATCCGACACTATCCTCGCCATTAAGAAATATTTAGCCGATATTGCCCCGTACGGTTTGATAAAATGTATTCGCTCAGACAATGGGACTGAATTTACGAGTAAAGACTTTGAATTTCTATTAATTAACCACCGTATTAAACACAAGAAATCTGCGCCGTATTCCTCCTTCCAAAATGGCACTGCTGAAAGGGTATGGCAAACCCTTTTTGAGATGACAAGATGTGTACTTATCGAATCAAAATTAGCGCATAGTTTATGCATGTACACTTTAATAGCAGCAACATATATCAGAAATAGATTGTTCAATAGAAGATTAGGCAAAACACAGTATGAAGCGTTTTGCGGTGTAAAACCCAAAATGAACTGAATGCATATATTTGGTTCAGATTGTTTTGCATTTATAGAAAATACCAGTAAACTAAATATTAAAAGTGAAAAAGGTACTTTCGTAGGTTACAATAAAAACAGTCCAGCATATTTAATCTACTTTCCAACTCAAAATGCCATAAAAAAGGTTAGATGTGTAAATTCAATGGTAAATTAAATTTAAAAAATGAGGATCTAGTGGATGAAAAACGCGAGGAAATATTACCTAGCATCTTAATCAATCACAATGAAAATATTAATAATTATGGCAATTGCAATAGAACTACTGACGAAAATATTAACCAGACACGTCGATACCCGATAAGGGAGCGAAAAAGGCCAGACTTCTTAAAAATTGAAAAGATACAAGTCTACGCAGTTACTTGTTGAAAAATGCACCGGAAAGTTATGAGAAAATCACCAAGAATGGAAAAAAAAACTATGATATCCGAATTGAAAGCTTTATCTGAAAATAACACATACAAAATAGTGGCAAAACCAAAAGATAATATTTCTTCACGCTGGGTGTTTTTATTTCTGGACTGGAATATTTTGCCCCATTTTCACCAATGACAAATTTAACGACAATTAGAATTTTATTACAATTTGCCGCTCAATACAATCTAAAAAATACATCAAATGGAGGTAAAAAATGCTTATTTAAATGCTCCAATTGACTGAAATCTATATTTACCCTCCAGAGGGATTTAAAACGAAAAATAAAAATTTTGTATGCAAACTGAATAAATCGTTATATGGACTAAGACAAAATACTCAATTTAACACTCCATAATTGTTTAATAGAACAAGAATTTAAGCAATGTCCTGTAGACGTGTGCATGTATACCAAAAATATAAGTAATAAATTGTTGATTTTGCTTTATTACTCGCTTCAAACTGTGACAACACTTTAAAAGATGGTAAGAATAAATTAAATAAAAAATTTAAAATGGCCGATCTTGGACAACTGTCATGTATATAAAAATATAAATATAAAATTTACCTGTGTAAATGAAACTATAACAATGAACCAATCATGGTACATTGAAAAAATTCTGCTCAAGTTCGGAATTCAAGATTGCAAACCGCATACAACTCCCGTTGAGATGGATATAAAAAATATAGAGACCGAAACAAAATTAATAGACGATCGATTATACAGAGCAATGATTGGAAGCCTCATCTATTTGACGACCACAACTAGGCCTGATATATGTTACACTATAACAAAGCTATCTCAAAACTTATTTAGACCGACACTTAAGGACCTTAATCGTGCAAAACAAATCCTTCGTTATCTAAAAGGAACCAAGGAACAATCTTTAATATTTAAAAAGTCAAAATATCCTCTAAATTTAAGATCTTCAGATTGGAGTAACTCTGACGATAGAAAAAGTATAACAGGATACGGTTTTAGACTGTCAAAGACTGGACCTATAATCTCTTGGAAAACTAAAAAACAACAAATTGTTTCCCTTTCTACTTGTGAAGCAGAATTTGTGGCCCTCACCCATTCTACACAGGAGGCAATTTTTATGAACACCCTTCTAAAATCTAATTTAAAACCAGATCTAAGTAAAAAAAACCTATAGTAATTCATTGTGACAACCAGAGTAGTATCTTATTAGCAAATAATTCTATGATTCATCAAAGGTCGAAGCATATTAATCAGATATCATTTTATAAGGGATGAAATAAGTAAAAAATCTATTACTTTTAGTTATGTAACGTCTTAGAATAATATAGCCAACATTTTCACTAAACCTATAAAAAAGATAAAATTAAAACATTTTATGGCCGAACTTTTTGGAATCTAATCATGAATAAATCTCTTTTCAGAAACCCAAGAAGCATAAACAGTGAAAATCACAAAAAAGATTGTAAATTGTCCCGGGCACGGGCATGACGTTAAACTGCAACCATTTTTATCTAATTAACCAACTAATACCTAACAGAATGTTTCCAGTTTTTGTTTAAAAAAAAAAAAAAAAAAAAAAAAAAAAGTATATTTATGTGTTTGTGTATGTTTTTGAATAGGATTATATTTATATGCGTATGTGTGTGTGTATATATATATATATATTTGAAAAGTGTATTATTTATCAAAAAAATAAATAAATAAAATGGGATTTACAAAAAAAAAAAAAAAAGAAAGTTTCTTTTTGACCAATGAGAATAAAGACAAATTCTCCAAAACAACAAAAAAAATTTTATTTATTCATTTATTTTTATTTTATTTATTTATTTTTTTCCTTTTCTCAAGTCAAAGCAAATTGAATCCAAAAGGATTTTTTCATTATATCAAAAAAGGGGGTGTGTTAAATGTTTTTGATTTCTAATGGGGGGTATGACACCAATGATTTTGACGATAAGTTATAACCAAACAATGAAAAGCTTCCAAAGTTCCTATAAAAATTGTTGAATTTTGGATTCAATCAGTTTGCAATTGTCTACGTCACAAACTGCATTTGATTCTTTGCCGCCATCTTTGTTACTGGCAATTACTTCACACTCAGTATCGGGACTGCACTGCTTCTTCACCGCCATCTTTGTTCAACATAATGTCTCAATAGCTGCAGTCTAATTCAAGGAATTCCAAAAAGATTGCAGGCTGTCAAATTGCAGAAGGTCTATACTACTAAATATTAACTACTTCATTGTGTTCCTGTTGCATTAATGTCCTAAAGTTACATTTAAATAATTTTTCATTGTGCAGACTTTCTTTTTACCTCCTCAATTTAAAGTTATTTTTTAAAATTGACGTGAACACTAGAAGATTTCAATTAAAAGTCAAACATGAACAGGTAAAATTATAGAAGAATAAAAGGCCAATCAAATGAGGTATAGTTTGTTTACAGTTACATTAAATTTAGCTTAAATTTGCAGTTTTTGAAAAAATTACAAGTGCGGACTTTCTTTTTGCTGCCTGTGTACATTCATAAATCTTCTAATTAAATAAGCTTTTCCTGTTTTATTACAACAAAAACAAAAAAAAATTAAATAATTAAATGAAATTATTACACTTATTGTAATCCGTAGTTTGGTGAAAATCAGCATCATTCGTGTTTACATTTTCAATAGAACTTTTTTTTCATACCGTAAATTGCTTTTTTAGTTACTTATGCATTTTTGTGTGATAAAAAGTATATACATTTTTTAAATTCGGTATCTTTTGAGTTTAATTTACTAATTATTGTTGAAATATAAGAAAACTTAGCTTTTTTTTTCAGAGATTTTTAAAGTTAATTTATTCGGACTTGAAATTCAAACAAAATGTGATTTTTTTTTTCCCCAACATTTTGTACTGAATTTTTTTTTTTTAACACAATACATTTTTTTTCTTTTTTAGAAAAACTTTGGTGCGTTATCTTTCAAAGACAATCAAAATTTAGACAAACTAATTTTTACTGTAAAAATTAGCTATGCATTATTTATTTTCTTATTGATTCGAATGTCTTTTGCCTTCGAGCATATTAATACTAAAAATGTCAAGAAATTCTGATTTAAATTTCCTTATTAAAATTTCTGCACTGACTGAGGCCATATTGACACCTTCCATGAGTCAATTGATTTCATCCAGTCCGTTCCAAATATGTTTCGAGATTAATCTACGCTGAATACTGTCAGTTTAAATTTTATGTTAAAAAATTATACATTAGCATAGCATTCAAGTAAAATTTAATTTTACTGGTTGTTTGTCAAAGTTATCAGCATTAGTCTGTTAATTTTTATTCTTTGTTTTTTATTCATCTATTATCAAGGCAGAAAGTATTGAGTTAAAATTTAACATTTGTGTCTTCCATGCACACATTTACAAATTTTCTTTTTATCGCAGTAAATGTATTGTCTGTATTGTAGAATAAACCCTATTTTCAACTTTAGATTCATTTTTTTTTTAAAGAACTTGTGAGAACTGAATGTCACTCCTTATTTTTATACTAGCAAGACACATTCTTGCCATTGCTCAAGGATATAAAAGGATGCTGTTGCCCAAGGAGATATAAATGTATTATTAAATATTCTTTTTGAATTGCTAAGTTTCTTTTTATTAATTGATCATGTAAAAATTGTTTGCATGAACATACCACCAGAAAATTCACCTGGAACCTTGTTTTGTGTTTGTGTGTATATGAGAACTGGAAACATTTAACAGATTCTATGTGGGTTATTTGAGAGTGGCATCTAAGAAAATGTATTTCCTATGTTAGTTGCATAAAATTGTAATTATTGTTTTATAAAGTGGTTGGTAAATTAAGAATGTCAAAAAAAAATAAATAAAAATTTAAAAATTCAATATGTATATCAAAAATAGTTAAAAATGAAATCGGCTGATCATACACCATTTTTTGTATCAAATTAAGATTTCCCCCACCACAATAGAATGATTATGAAAATTTGTAGGAAAATACTATGAAGAAATCCTTCTAAACCAAAGTAATTTGTTAAAAAATGGAACATGTATCCAAAAACAGTTTTTGTGTTTACATGTGGACTGGAAGCATTTAAGATAATTTATGTATGCTATTTCAGAGCAGTGGCCAACAAATGTTTGATAGTGTATGACAAAGGTCTACTTCACAAGATTTCCAACTAAAGAATAGCGAGACATACCTTCTCAGTTATTAAATGCTTTCTCTCCGATAGGTTTATAAGAGTAGCAATCGATGGGCAGAAATCAGAAGCTCATAGCATCAATGTTGGTGTCCCACATGGTTCCTCTTGGCGTCTAACTCTCTTCCTGATCCTCAATGACCCCCAAATCGCATTCTTAGATCATTTGTAGACATTTATGCAGACAACACAAACATGTATGGCAACACTTCACCAAGATATCTCTGATTTTCTCTCTTCTGACCTTGAGCACATAATGTAATAAGAAAAAAGGTGGCTGGTTAATTTTAATGTATATAAAAGCAGTTTCTTTCTTTTCACAAAATCGGAAAGCAATATGCTCTGCCAGTTGTGCCGTTATAGATGTAGAACAGCAATGATTATTCTCAGACTGAAAGAGAGATGTTAGCTGTTGTTTATGCAGCCGAACATTTTCAACTCTATTTAGATGGCGAAAAGTTCATCACTAAATACAGATCATTTATTGCGATCATGAAAAGCCTCAAACCAACAACAACCAGGATTGAGCACTGGTGTCTGCATCTCATGACTTAATAGTTTGATCTACAGCCTAGGAAAGATGATCTGAGCCCTGCTGACTATCTCAGTCGCCACTAGTTACCATAAAAAACAATGCAGCAGAAACCTACATAAGATATGTGGTTCAAAACACCATACCCAAATCTATCACTCCTGAAGTTAAACATGCTATAAAGGATGACTCCCTGTTACAAAAAAAAAAGTGAAGGCTGCAGTTGTAGATGGATGATGGAATGACCCTCAGCTGTCAAGAATTTTTTTTTCCATTTAATGATGAACTATCAGTGCATAGCGGTCTAATTCTTTGAGGACACCATCTTGCAATCCTTTCTAATTTAAGGAAAAGGACAGTTAACATAGCCCATCAAGCACACCAAGGCATTGTTCCCAGGAATAGACAAATTAGTGGAAGAAACAGTACATGGCTGCATCCCCTGCCAAGTCTTGAACCCAAGACACACTGCAAACTAATACATTCCACTTTTCTCCCAACTACTCCATAGACTGAAATTTTGGTTGATTTTGCAGGTCTATTTCCATCTGGAGACTAGTTGAAGACTATAGGCAATTTCCTGAAGTTGAAATACTCACCTCACTGTCTGCTGAATTTAGGAAAATTAGACACCAGAGAACTAATTTTGGCAAGATAGTGAAAAATGCCCCCTCTCCTTTATGAGGAAGGAGCGAGGAGCCTCGTTTTCAGATTTGTTTTTGCACATATTTTTGAAGACTGAATCGCACAAAAATAGAAAATAAAATACTCAACAGAATGGAAAAGTGGTCAAAAACAAATATATAACATTTGAAATAGAAAATAAAATTAAAGACTCATTCTCCCTAAGTTTTTTTTTTTTTGTTAAATTTTCTTTTAGGTAGGGGGGAGGTTAGTGACGGGTCTCCCCCCCCCCATCTCTCTCTCTCATATATATATATGTATATATGTATGTGTGTGTTTGTGTTTTTAGGGACAGGTATCTCAAAAACTGATTTTTTGAGGGAGGGGGATATCTCACCTTCTGTGGTACAACACAAGAAGGTGCTCATGGAGAAAAATACTTTGTTATTTTTTTAAATAATAATATTTACATGAATTTTCAGAGAAGACACCATAATGAAGATAATGAAGGAGAGCGAAAAGGTGAAAAACAAAAGAGGAAGCAAAAAAGAAAAGCATTGTTAAATTGAAATTCATCAAAAAGACTTCTACGACTGAAATGGTAGAAACGAAAGATGAAAATCATGCTGAGACCGAAGGTAAAGTTGATATTGCTAACGTTCATACAAGAGACACCACCTTAGAGTTTTGCTTTTGGTTTTACGGCACATCAACCTTTTCTGGGTTATTTAATGCCGAATCCAGTTATTTTGGGAATAGAATTCGATGTTGCATCCAGTTATTTTATAGGATGTTTTTATTGTTCAAGCTCTTTGTATTTTCAATCGTTAGTTTGTAGCTTTTAGTTTGGTTGTTTTATAGTGGATTTTATCATTTTTGTTCTGTTTTGCAGAATATGGTTGTGTTTTGCAATAGGAGGAAAATGGTTACAGTATTATTGATCGGTAAATTTTGAGTTGGAAAACCAGTCAGAAAGTGGGAGGGAGATAGAAAGAGAAGGCGAAAATAGGAGGATGAAAAAGTGAGAAAAGGCAGGTCATTTATGTTTTTGCAGAATATAAGGTTTTTGGGGGGTTATATTTTTTGGAAAAATCCTATTTCTTTAATGTAAGATGAGATTTTTCCAGTGTTGTTCTTTTTGAAGATTTTTTGAAGATCTATTTCTTTGTCGTGTTTTTTTTCTAATTTGTGAAAGATCTATGCATTCAGTTAGTAGATGTTTTACAGTAAGTGGTGCTTGACAGAGAATGCATTGGGGTTGAGTGTCTCCTTTTAGGAGGTAAGAATGCGTTAGGTGTGTGTGACCTATTCTAAGTCTTGTTAGAATGACATTTTGTTTTCTGTTTGTTTTTTGATGATCCCACCTCCACTCTCCAAGTGTGGGTTTTATATTGTATAATTTGTTATTTTTATTTTCATTCATTGACTTTGCCATTTACCAAGTATATAGCTGTTGATCAGGGGTCCAATATCCATGTATGGGATCCTGTGCCCATCAAGGTTTAACTTCATTGCCTCCTTAGCCATAGTATCAGCTCTTTCATTGCCCATGATTCCCATGTGGCTAGGGATCCAGATGAATATTTTCTTTTGGTTGGTAATGGGATTTATTTTGTTTAGGAGTTTGAGAATAGAATTCGATGTTGCAGGGGTTCTCCTGTTTTCTATTTTTTATTTTATAGCTGTTAAAACGGATAAAGAGTCAGAATATAATGAATTTTTCTGAGTTTTCCTAAGCAATAATATCCAGTGTTAAATCTATGGCTCTGGTTTCAGCACTAAATATAGAGGCTTCGTTCGGAAGTCGTTTGCTAATTGTTGTAGGTAGCCGCACATCCAACTAGCGTTATCCTTTGAGTCATCTGTGTATATGTATGTATAGTCAGAATAGAATAGCTTGATATTTTCAAGGTCTTTTTGAAATATGTCAGGATTTGTTCTTGATTTTTTATTTTCATTTAAGTTGAGCATTACATCTGGTTGTCTCATAGTCCATGGTGGGCTTTCGGATATTATAGAATGGTGGATATTTGTTATTGGAATTTGAGATTCCTCTATACTGGTTTCCATTCGAAGTCCGAAGATTTTTATGGCTTTTTCTTTTCTGTTAAATAGGTTTCTATATTTGGGGTCAAAAGTACATTGATAAGCATGGTTTGTTGGGCAAGACTTTAGTTTCAAGTAATATTATAAGCCAAGTTTTTCCCGTCTGAGCTTTAAGGGTGCTTCATAGGCTTCTGCATATAGACTTTCTTTGGGGGATGTTCTATATGCTCCCAAGATTAGTTTTAGTCCCTCATGGTGAATGGAGTCAAGGATGTAGGAAGACCTTGCTGACCCATAAATGAAACAGCCATAATCCAGTTTCGAATGAATTAGAGTCCTGTATAGTTTTAAGAGTGTTTGTTGGTCTGCTCCCCAGTCTATGTTGGCGACAACTCTTAATAATTGTAGTGCTTTGTGACATTTCTGCTTTAAATATCTTAAATAAAATTAAATTTTTTGTCAAAAACGATCCCTAGGTATTTATATCATTTTTTTTGGCATCGAGTTTGAGGGTTGGATCATTGTGCATTTTTTTAATATTACAGAAGTGCATTCACTTTGTTTTTGACTTGGAAAATTTAAGCCCATTTTCTGTGGCCCACCGGTTTTTGTTTAGGTTCAGCTGCAAACTGTCGCTCTACTGCTTGGACATTTTTTGATCTATAACAGATCAAGAAGTCATCGACATATAGGGAGCAGTCGGTTCCAGGACTTAGCTATTTGGTAATACTGTTAATCTTTATATTAAACTAGCATGGGCACCCGACGTTGCCCGGGTGTTTGGATGTGTATGTTGAGCAAAAAAAAAAAAATGTGGTAGTAGGGAGGCAGACTCGAACCCGTACCGCAAAGGAGGAAAAGAACGAGGTAAAACCTAACGTTTATGCTGTTACGACCACCGCCAAACCGGAAGCGACATTTTTTAAAAGTAAGGCTAGATTCATGATACCATATCTCCACGTTGTATTGTAGGTCTTTTCTAAATAAAAAAAAAAAATGATCGTTGTATGTTCCTTTTTTATGAATCCCTCTCTGAAAAAGGTTTCTAAGTGTACCAGGTTATCAATGGTGCTCCTTTCATTTCGGAACCCACTTTACCGGTTTGTAATCAGACCATTTGATTCATGGTACCAAGTTAGTCTTTTGTTCATTATTCTTTCGCATGTTTTACATATACAAATTGTTAATGCTATGGGTCGGTAGCTTTTGGGATCGGACTTAACTTTATCGGGTTTTGGGATGGGGATCACCCTTGCTGGTTTCCATATGTCAGGGAGTTCACCCCTGATCCAAACGTTGTTGAAAATGTTTTGGAGGTAGATTAAGGATTTTTGAGGTAATTGTTTCAAGAACTCGTGGTGGATCTCATCTGGCCCTGTTGCAGTGTTGTGTGAACTGTTTATGGCGTCGGTTAATTCAGATAGGGTGAAAGGTTTGTTGTAGTCTTCTACATTGTCTGAGTTGAAGTTTAGTTTGTTTCTTTCAGCATCTAGTTTGATTTTTTTGAATTGTGGTTTATAATTTTTGCCAGAGGAGTTTTTTTGAGAAGGTTTTGCAAGTACATTTGCTATATCTTTTTTGCTGGTTATCTTTGTATTATCTTTTGACAGGTGTTTTAGCGGTGTTGGTTGATTTTCACCAGCTATCTTTCTAACCATATTCCAGATTTGTTTTGTTTTGGTGTTAGAGTTCAGTTTGCTGATTTAGACTCTCCATGACAATCTTTTGGCCTCCTTAATTGTTCTACGGGCTTTTGCTCGGTTTTGTTTGAACTGGTCTAGATTGTGGGTAGTGGGACGACTTAAATTTTCGCAGTGCAGCTTTGTATAATCTTACCGCTTTTTGGCAATCTTCATTAAACCAAGGTCTTTTATATTTTTTTTGATTTGGAGCCTTTGGGTATACATTCCCCAGCTATTGACATCAACGTATCAGTGAAATGTTCCATAGAGTTCTCCGGTTCAGTTTTGTCTATTAGTTTTGCATTGGATTGGGTTTTATATTCTGTAGTCCATTAATGTGGTTGGGTCGCATAGCGACAAATCAATGGCTGAGTATGTACCTGAGGCAAGGTGGAGGTATGTATTGGAGATTTGGTTCATGAGGGGCAGGTTATTATTGTTGATGATTTTTTCTAGTTTTTTTACCTTTTGCGTCTGTTTTATTGCTTCCCCATATGATGTTGTGGCTGTTGAAGTCTCCTAGTACGATGTATGGTTTAGGAAGTTGTTCTATTATTTTGTTGACTTCGACTTCATTTATGGGGTCATGTGGTGGGATATACACGGAGCAAATTCTGATGGTTTTATGTAAAGTGATTTTCACAGCAATTACTTGTAATGTGGTGTCTAAAGTTATTTCGCTCTGAGGGATGTCGTTTCTAACTAAAATCGATACACGTCAGAAGGCCCTCTGCCAGTATTGTGTATAAAGTCGTATTGGGTGTAGTTTTTTATAGTAATGTTATCGTGTGTCTTCAGAAATGTTTCCTGGAGGCAGATGATAGCAGATCGTAGTTTAGATATTAACAATAGTAATTTGTTTATGTTTGCCTTAAGTCCTTGGCAGTTCCATTGAATGATAGTTTGATTTTTTTTTTTTATTTATTGTGTTCTGTCATTTTATTTGTCTGGAGGTGTTTTGTCTTCTACCTCCATCTCCTACAATGTTCCTATTTTGTTTCCTCTCGAGGTTGATTGGGATCTAGATCTTGGTTTGTTAATTGCTTTTTTTTTAGTTTCCGTTTTATTGGTTGATGATGGTGTTTCATCTGGTTTGTTTATAAGGGTTGTTGCTTTTTCTTTTTCTTTGTTTGATTTAATTTGAGTTTTTTGGTTTGTTGGTTCTGTTTTTTTTTTGTTGTACTCTCTTTTGTAGACTGATTATTTCCAGAGTTCAGGATTAGTGTTTTAATTTCTTTCATTGGGTCTTTCATCTCTTATCAATTGAGATAGTTCTTCAGTTTTTATTTCTGGGGGATTTTTTGGATAGCTTTGACAACTTTGATTTGTGTGTATTTTAGCATTCTTGGTTACTTCTGAGTATCTTGCATTCATAATTTTTCTGGTTTCTGGGAAGGTTATATTTTTTGTGTACTTTATTGTTATTTCTTTTAGCCATGTTTTTCATCCTTTGAAGTCAGCTGAATGGTTTTCACTACAGTGTGAGCATTTGGGGTTTTTTTTTTGCAGTCATTGTTTTGAGTTTTCGCCACATCTTACACAGATTGATGATTTGGTGCATTCGGATTGGTGATGTCCAAATTGTTGACAATTGTAGCACCTTAGAGGGTTTGGGATGTATTTTTCAACGTTCACCAATTTTAATCTCACTTGGGGGATTTGTGGAGTCAAAGGAGAGTATATATGTATTTGTCAATATAGTTTCTCCATTTCATTTTATGCTTATTCTTTTTACTTCTGTAACACTTTGGGATGATAGATTAGATAAAATTTCCTCAGTCGAGCAATTTGATAGTTCACTGCATCTAATGACTCCTTTTGAGGAGTTTAGGTATGGGTGGGGATAAGTTTTAATTTTTATATTATTAAAGGTTTGCCATTTGAGAATTTCTTTAGCTTGTGTTTTTTTGTTTCAATTTGATAAGTATGGTGTTATTTTATAGTCGTTTTATCATTTTGCGTTTTATTTTTGGAGAGAAAATTTTTTCCATTGTAAAAGGTGAAATTTTATTTCATATTTTTCAAGTGTTTCCATTACTAAAAATATTGAGTTTTCTTTGATTGAGCATTTCTGTTCATCCTCTGAACTTGAAATGTCGGAAACATCTGAAAAGCTTCTTTTTTGGGGAGTTTTGGGGGTAATAAAAGCCATAATCAAATAAGATTGATTTTTTTCATCATCTTTGCTCCCCACCCACCTCGGAGCCCTATATGGAAAGTGCCTGGGGGGAAACCCATTCGCCCAGGCTCAACAAGGATACAAAGATGATATACTCGATTTACGTGATATCTTTCATGAGCACCTGTTTTCCTTTGATGTTACTATGGGGTACGTAGTAATTAAAAGGGTTTTCAGCCATGTCATAGATATTTCACTTCGTTGATTGACCCTCAGCCACCGCTTTCCACCATATATTAGGAAGTAGATGTTATTTGTGGGGAAGGGATAGGTATATTGTGTTAATGATAGGTTTATGGAGTGGGCAATATATGGTGGGGCTTGACGTGACCAGCCAATTGATTGGATCGGGCCCTTCCAACCGCCCGCCTAGCCTAGTAAGGACCAAAGTGGTGTGTTGGGAAGTGGGGGTGCTAAAACCTGACCCCCAAGTCTCTCAACCACCAGGATCCCATCCTAATGGTATTACGGGCCGCTACTTACGGCCAACAGGTAGCTTCACCGAGGGACTTCTACTCTCTGCAGGGGAGCAGTTGGCATATTCTGATGCCCTGCCGACAGGGTCTAGTGGAATCTGATCGATTGGAAAAACTTTCTATCTCCAGTTGTTTGTTTCTTGAAATATTTATGGATTTTAGTTTGTTTTTATTATTTTGGTTGGTATTTTTAAGTTAGGAAACCAGTAGGGAAGTAGGGGTGGAATGATAAAAAGAAAAGAAAAAAAAAAAAGAATGTGTGTGTGTGTGGGGGGGGGGCTGTTTTTGTAGAACATATTTAAGTTTTACAAAAGAGGAAAGAAAACAAAAACAGAAATTCAATGTAGGTGCATTTCGTCTCAGGAAGCCAAAAGACAGCCTGATCTGGTAGCACCAGACCACCTTAGGGATTTCGTCCCTAATATTGTGATCTTGTTGCTCATTTTCTGCACATGAGCTATTAGCATTGCTAGCTGTGCACACTCTTTTTTGAAACTGATACTCATACAGAACAACCTTCAATCAACAATGAGCCAAACAAGGCTTACAGACTTGGCAATCCTCTTCATAGAGAACTTGTCGATAGAGTGAATTTTGATAGTTATTGATAACTTTGGTAAAAAAAAGCACAAAAAGTCTAAATTTTCAACAGACTTGATGCCTTGCAGTAGTTCTCTCACAAAAAATAAATTTATAGCATTATTTGCAATTTATAAATAAATTTATCTTAAATTTTTTAAAGGGTTTGAAACATTAACAGCAAAAAAAAAAAAAAAAAAAAAAAAAAAAAAAAATGATTATTCATAACATTTTCAGGTTTTCAAATGTTCTAATTTAAATTTATATATAAAAAAAAATGTTTTCTAAAATGTATGATTCTCCATTTCTTAAATTCCGTGCTTATACCGAGTGACTGCACACACAGATTTCAAACAGCACCGATACAAGAAGCTTTTTCTCTTCAGGAGGCTCAGCTTCTTAATAACATTATGAAGAAAAAGAAAAAAAAAAACTACAGACTATCCTCTCCTTGCTAAAGTCATTTTTTGCCAAAAATTTGGATTTTTTTTTTTTTTATATCACATTTTCACCCCAAACAAGGCACATTGCCATTTTGGTGTAAGGGGCTACTATCAAGGGCAGCAACTACTGGAGCACTATGTTGGGATTTGGGCAGCAAGATGTCGGTTCACGTTGCACTTGAACTTCTGCATGTCAGTACAGTTAGGGAAGCAGAAACCTGGAATGGAATTTCAGAGTCTAGCGGTTCTGGGGAAGAAACTACTGGAGTAGAAAGATCTTTTACATCTAGGGATCTCTACTGTGTGGGGGTGGGATTAAGCTGCCTATCGGGTTTGTCGAGGGTGTCTACGTCGTGGGGGCACAAGTGTCTGCAGTTCGTCAGAGCATTCACCATTAAAATACTTGTAGAACAGGCAGAGGGATGCAACGTTTCGTCGATGGGACAGAGGTTGAAGCTTAGATGCCAGTTCAGGGCCTATCAGATTGGCGACTCTTTTTTTAACCTTGTCTAGGAGCGAGAAACTAGTAGCAGATGCACCAGCCCAAATGTGACAACAACACTCCATACATGGGCGAATGGTGGCCTTATAGAGGTACAGGATACTTTCAGGTGTCAGTAGTTTTCTAGCACGGTAGAGAGAGCCTACCTTTTTCGCAGCGGCCCTGGCAATGTTTTCAATATAATTGTTCCAACTTATGTTTCCTGTGAACGTTAGGCCAAGCAGTTTGAAAGACGTACTCTCAGACAGGGAGTCACTGGCCATTGCTATTGGTGACAGAGAAGGTTTCTTGTAATTATTGAAGGAAACCAGTTTAGTCTTGGCAGCATTGAATGTGACCATCCATTTATGTCCCCATACCACTACAGATTGGAGGTCATCCTCTAGTGTTTTTGCCATTTTAGATATGTGTTCATTTGTTTTCCTGTCATGCCTGTCAGAGTGTAATGTCATCAGCATATATATCCATCCCAGAGGGAGTTTTGTCGGGGAGGTCATTAATAAATATTAGGAACAATAGAGGTCCAAGGATAGACCCCTGAGGCACTCCCACATTTATATCACACTGTTTAGATGTACGACCGTAGAGGACAACCTGGATTTTTCTCTTATCTAAGAAGGATTTAATTATGTTAACTATTCTACCAGTGATACCGTATGATTTAATTTTCCTGAGGAGACCCTTGTGCCATACCCTGTCAAAAGCCTTAGATATACCTAGAGCTAGCGCTCTGCCCTCTCCCGCTTTGTCCAGTGAATGGTATATACATTCAGAGATTACAGTGAGGATGTCAACTGTGGAACGGGCATGTCTAAATCCATATTGTTTGTCAGTCAGAAGTTTAGCATCTGTAAGGTGCCGGACTAGAGCATGGTTAATTATGATCTCAAATATTTTGGCGAAAAGTGGGAGGAGGCTAATGGGGCGATAATTTGATGGGTCAGTTCTTTCGCTAGAATTCTTGAATACTGGTACCACAGAAGCAGTTTTCCAACAGCCCGGAAAGCATGATTCATTAAGGCATTTGTTGTAGAGTTTGGCGAGAACTGGAGCTACTTCGGCTGAGCACTTTTTTAATAGCACAGCTGGGATGAGATCAGGTCCACATGCTTTTGAAGTGTCAAGGTTTTTATGATAGCATGTACCTGAGCGGGGGTGATTTTTAGATCGTCTAGCGTGGCGTCTGTCTGCAAAGGAAAGTCAGGTAGGGGGTGGTTGGTAGGGTCCAGTGTGGAGTTTGAGGCAAACCGGCTGGCAAGCATATTAGCCTTGTCAGTTGCTGAGCAAACAACCTCGTCATTGTTGGTTAGCGGGGGAATTGTTGATTGCCCATTATTTACTACACTGTTGTAGATTTTCCAGAAGAAGTCACGATTTCCTAATTTTTGTGCTTCGATGCGTTTTTTAGTGGTTTCAGTAATTCTCTCTAAGCTGCCGCTATTTCTTTCTTAGTGTTACTTCTAGCTTCTATATACTTCTGTTTGTTTGAACTAGACTTATGTCGGTTAAATCTGTGGTATGCATGCTACCTTTGAGCAATGGCAGTTGCGCAAGTCGAAGTAAACGATTGGGGAGAGTGGAGCTTGCTATAAAATTTCCACATGGAAACATGTGCTTCCATTGCTGTTTTGAACCATTTAGTGGTCTCATTTGTGCACTGTTCAGCAGAAAGAGAAAAAATATTTCCCCATGGGGCATCTCTGATAAGATCTCTGATGGCTTCCCAGTCAGCCTTTTTATAATATCTCGTTGTTTTGAGCACTGGCTCTTCAGTTTTGGGTCGAGAATTTAGGGCGATTTCTACCATTATCACTGCATGGTCAGCGTTCCCGAGTGGGCTGTCAACATTTGTTGTACAATCCTCGGGAACAGTAGTCACAAACAGATCTAGAAGTGATGCTTGTTGTTCTTGCTGGTCAGGGAAATGGGTTGGAAACATAATCATTTGTGATAGGGAGTGAGATATAGCGAAATTATGTGTTGTGCTGCCCGCTGCATCTGTGTGAGTAGAGAATCCAAGCCAGTTTTTGTGGTGAACATTAAAGCCACTCCCTGTTATGCAAAACTCTCTATGACTCTTAAATGAAAATTGAAATCATCTCCCCCTCAATAGTAGAAACACTGACAACTTCTATTTGCATCTACTGAAAACTTGTCCAAATATTTATTTACTTAATTATACATACGAAATACACCATAACTTAACATGTACCTCCAGTTACACCCTGAGTGTACTGCACCCACACCTTAACCTTCGTAAACCTAAATATACAGTGACTGGGCAAAATTTCTTAGCTCAATTCCTAATACCTACTAAAACTATAACGTTATCCTGAACCTAAACTAACAAAGTTAAAAAAAAAAAAAAAAAAAAAAAAAAAAAATGGAAAAACCTCAGGTAAGAGTCCTAATCCGCACTAACGCTTTTCTAACAAGCCTCCCCACAAAACCGCTTCCACTGCATGCCCCTAAATCACTTTAAGGAGTGTATCATTAGATATATAACCTCTACAAACTAACCCTGTAACATTAACTAACCACGCGGGGTCGCAGAAATACCAGTAGGACCCAGGCGCGGAGCAAACCCTCTCAGGGCTGATGGACCCAGTAGATCTTCCCAGATCACCCGTCTAGGAGAAGGAAAACTCTGAAACTTAAACAACAACAAAAAAGTACATAAAAATGATTTTATCATTTCATAACATTTTCAGGTTTTCAAATGTTCTTATTTAAATTTATTATATTTGTTTGTGTAGCCAATTAATTTAATTTTTTATAATTTGAATTATACGTTTTTGTATTGAAAAATCTTTCATTTCATTTTTTTGCGTATCCAGTCTGTACTTGTTTATGTAGCCAGTTAATTAAACAAATTTTTTTCAATAATTTGAATACGCTTTTTTAAAAAAATCTTTGGTTATCTTTGATGACAACTGCATATGTATAGGAGTACTGTAATAAGATGAAAGTCTAGAACCAATAGCAGCAGTCTAAAACTAGACCCTTGTTTATAGTTTCATGAAAATAAATATTTTGAGGGATTTTTGGAATTTTGAGGTTAACAGGTTACCAAATGCCAGCGCGAATGGGGGAGGGGGCATCTTATGACCCCCACCCCTGGGTGGCAAAAACAGTTATTATGCCATTGTCTTCAGGTTCAATGTAAACAAGTTCTTATTGAGCTGGCCCCTAAAATAATCAAATTCTACAAAATTTCCACCATACACTAATTAACCATTATCCTTGAATGGCTATTGAGCTTTGATAAGTGGTGACTCCCCTGTAAAAAAAAACTTGTCGATTACTGAAATTTTTTTAATCAAGAATTAAGAACCCCCTCTCATGAGAGAAATGAAAAGGAAAATCATATGAAATATTTTTATTTCTTAACTGATAAAAAATAAACCTTCAGCACACAAGATTTCCATTAAAAAAAATCCCTCCCTCAGTTTCAACAAAGAAAAATTAAAATTTTATGGAATAAGTGTTTATAAATGTTGAAACTATTCCGTTTTTATTGTCTCTAATCTTTCTTTGGGAATTCCTAGACTGAGGAAAATATAAATTAGTTTAATAAGTATTTTAAAATTTTGAAACCATTTGTGTGGTCTCTACTCTCTCCTTGATCGAGAATTCCTCCTAGACTGAAGTAATTATTAATCTGTTTGAATTTAGTGATCCTTATCGGAAGATTAATAAGTTGGTTATTAGGTACCTTGAAAGTGCACCACAGAAATACCTCCCCTTTATATATATATATATATATAGGAAATTTATTACTGTGAGTCCAGAATGAGTTTACAAATTGTTTCAGCTAGAGGAAAATCCTCAAAGAGAGGAAAAAATCCAACTAGCATCGTCAGAATTCATAGATGGACTAAGTTATAAAGTCAAATAAGAATATATATATATATAAGAATATATATATATATATATATATATATATATATATATGCGTGTGTGTGTGTGTATATGTATGTATATGTGTGTGTATGTATGTATTTATATGTATATATATATATATGTATGTATATATATATGTATTTGTATTTGTGTGCATATCTTCTACATGTGTATTTGTGTGTGTGTGTGTGTGTGTGTGTGTGTGTGTGTGTTTTTCTGTGTGTATGTGTTTTATTCACTTATTATAAATATCTCCCTAATAATTTTATGAATTTATTATTTGATTAACTTACTGATATTCTTACCTATTTCTATATTATTAAAATAAACTTGTAACTTATAATTCATTAATTTATATTTTTTTCCTTCTCTCTTTCCTTCAACTACAACGCCCGAAAATTTAAAAATTATTTATAAAATATTTTTCAATTTCTCCCCCCACCTCCCAGCTAATTTATATTTATATATATATATGTATGTATTTGCACATGTATATATATGTATATGTATTTTAGTGTAAGTGTGTGCATCTGGATGTATGCGTATTTATATATATGTTTATATATGTGTATATGCGTGTATTTTGACGTATCTGTATGTGTGCATATATATATGTGTTTGTGTATGTATGTTTATATATATATATATATATATATATATATATATATATGTAATCACGCATGTGCTTTTCCCCCATTTACGTATGTGCATTTGCTGTACATAGTTATGCGTGTGCTTGTATTTGTGTGTTACTTAATAAATATGTTTTTGTTTTTTTTTTCCCCCCCCCTTAATTTTTTTATCTATTATTTAAGTTACTTACTTAAGCTTTCACCTATTTTATATTTTATTTTATTAAAATAAACCTGTAACGTATAATTTCTACCTGCCCGGCTAATTTATTTATATATATATATATTATATTTAATTATATATATCATTATACTATCAAAATAAACCTGTAAAGTATAATTCATTAACTTATTTTTCCTTTTCTTTTCATTTTATAAACAATAAATATCTTTCAATCTCTCCCCGCCCGGCTAAATCACTTTAAACCCCATTTTCAACCCGTTCCTTCACTGACATTAACTCTCCAACCTGTTGCCATGGTGATCCTTTAAATTAACTGTTACTTATGCCGTTATCAATAAAAGTAGCGTCTTTTAAGTTTAAACCGTTAAAAAAAAAAAACGTATATAAGAATTTACACATAATTAATATTTAATTATAAACCCCTCTCTTATTGAAGACACTCCTACTACTTTAAACTCCAACGTCCTCTCCCTACCACTCCCCCTTCTTTTCTAACTCCCCTTTATCTACGATTTTTCCATTCTTATTTGACTTTATAACTTAGTCCATCTATGAATTCTGACGATGCTAGTTGGATTTTTTTCCTCTCTTTGAGGATTTTCCTCTAGCTAAAACAATTTGTAAACTCATTCTGGACTCACAGTAATAAATTTCCTATATACTGCTCTGACTACACATTGAGCACTCTAGTCCGGTTTTTTCACCACTGGTAAATAAATATTATATATATATAATATATAATGTGACTAATACAAATTATCTTAACTTTTGTACCATTCAAAATGAAAAGCCTAAAATAAGCTGGTAATGTTTTAAAATATTTTCAGCATATGAAAATATAAATTACATTATTGACACCTTAAAACGTTCCCGTCACAGGTGTATATATACAGGTTTAATAAATCTAGTAAAATTCAACTTATGGTCAGATTTTCAAATTTTTTGATACTTCTTCACTTCTGGATTAATTTTCATTTAAAATGCAGTTTTCGTACAATATATGTAATTTTTTTTTTTTTTTTGTATGTGATTCCTGCCCTCTTCCATTAACATTTCACATTCTGAATAAAGTATATTATAATGGATTGAAATGTTAATATTTTACAAAGCTGAAGAGTTTTAAAAAGCACATTTTTTTATGTTTAATGAACCTGTTCTTTTGTCATTCACCATGAATTTAATGTTTTTTTTTTTTTGTGAAAGATTATCTTATTAATATATACAGTAATCTGTTTAATAGCAAAGAAAAAAATCTCAAAACTAAATTTGATTTAAGTTCCATTCTCTCCTCCACCAAAGTATGAGAATGTGTAATTTACAAAATTAATAAGTTAGCCATTTAAATTAATCTGTTAAACTACTTCCATTAGCAGTCAACAATCATAATTTTTGATTTTCGTTCATCCATAGATGTCTAAACCATCACATAAATTTTATATATAAAATTGTTTATTTCTCCAGAGAATGAATATTTTGTTATAGTATGATAATTAAATCTTTAAATAAACTAATTGACTTTTTAACAAATTCCTATAAATATAACTTCAATTATAGAATGTCCCAAAACACAATAATTAAATTGTTTGGAACAGTTCCGTAAAATTCACAAAAATTATAACATGAATGAGTGTGTGGTTAAATTCCTCATTTCTAATGACTCAAGAAAACCCGATACTCAGCAGAACACAAGTGGTTGCTAATTATATATTAAAACAAGAAATCTTTTAGTTAAATTAAATGCAACATAACTTAAGTTGTGCAGAGATTGGGAGAAAGAATAAAAAAACAATAATTGCAGCAAAAATAAAGAGCAATCAACTATAAAGATTATAAACATGATGGTAAAAATAAAGAAAATTCCATTAAGTTTGAACTAGTTTCTATTTGAGTGATTTCCAGTCTATTAAAAAACCAAGCTATTTTTATCAAGAGATTTCTAAACTGTTTTTTTTTCAAGAGAAATAATAGAAAAAAGTTTTAAGAAACAATCTGAAATATTCTAATAATCACCCCACATTTTTATGATAAGAAATTAAGTAAAAATAAAAATATATTTTGTAAAGATTCATCAAGAAGTTTAAAGCAAAACTTACATAAAAAAGAAAACACAAGGTTATTTTCCTGGTATTACTACCAAAGTCATATGAGCACTTTTTTGTATTACATTTGATTATATTTGATTATATTGCTCAACACATTGGTTTTGATATTCAGTGTTGGTGGGTTACATAATATTCTTTTATTTTTCTGCATTTAAAACTACACTGTACTAAAAATTTGCAAGTGTGTATGTTTGTTTGAAAATGTAAAGAGTCACAATTGCTATTTACTTGGGCATTAACCCTGACCTGTTTACCAAACTTACACAGGAAACATTTTACTAGAAATAATTAAATGTCTTTCAGGATTTTTAATTTTCTTTTTCCTCCAGAGTTTTCACAATTAAGTGAAAAACTAAAATAAATAAAAATGCTGGAAAAGCTATACTTTTCTTGCTTGAAAACATCTTTGTAAAAGGTTAACATTCTTCTACAAAATTACGGAAAAATTTAAATATCACCATATTAATTATACAATGATTGTAGTAGTAATTCTTCTGATGCACTCACCTCCAAAAGACAGAAAGTTTACTGTTTGTTGCCAACACACAGGAGCTAGAAGAGGATGTGGTTGGTTTTATGGGAAAGAGAGCGAGACTAGCTGCGAGAATTCCTGAGATTTAAGAGAGATAAAAGACCAAACAAAGATGGATAGACGATTGTGCCTTTGCTCGAGCAGAGAAAACGGTGAGAGGAGAAAAAAGTTCCTTCCTAAAGAAAGTTCCAGCTCAAAATAAGAAAGTGAGGCCGAAGAACCCAGCAGATTTCAAGCTATTTCGGCTTACAAATGGCAAGCAAAGCATTTGATATCCCTCTTATCCCTGAATTTTATGGCATCTCACCTGATCACAGTGTCCGAATGGTAGGAACAGGTGGAACTGGTGTGTGAAATGTGCGAGGCTAACAACGTTGAGTGTGTTTTATCACTCAGGCTAAGAGGTGGCGCGCTGTCAGTATACTAGAGATTAACCCATGACCAAAGGGCAGATTTGAAGCAAGTAAAACGAGCCCTCCTCGTGGCTTTTACGCCAGACCCTTTTGTGGCATATGACAAGTTTGTCTCCCATCATTTGCACCCTGGAGAAACTGTCAATGAATACGCGAGTGACCTGCAGAATCTTGCACGGTTAATAGAAAAAAAACCCTCTGATCAATGGCTCAGTGGTGCTTTCGTGTCAGGACTCCCCAGTTCTTTTATGCAACAGTTGCGGGGATCTTCCAGAATGGAATGGATGACCCTGGAGCAGATTCTTGTGAGTGTCAGGGCTCTTATGACGGAAGAAACAGAAGTGGAGGAACCCATCGCTGCAGCAATCAGGAGACGCAGAATTCTTCCTCATGTATCGATGGACCAAACTTTGACCCCTGACCAGCAAAATGCAGTTATAGTGCAGTGCCACAAGTGTGGAGGTCCCAATCACTTTGTCAGAGACTGCTGGAGCCTGGGGGCAAAGCAAGCAGGGTGCTTCCAGGGATATACTGTTATCGATACAAAAAGCAGACATGTGGCATCAAGGTGTCCGGGAAACAAGGCAAGGGGTAATAGGCCAGCACCACTCTTTCCCTACATAAACTAGAGGAGTAGCTCCCTGTGATAAAGAAAAAGATCGATGGGCTAGATGGGATAGTGCTTGTAGATTTTGGCTGCTCATCATCGGTTGTGAGTGGATCTTTATATCAACTCAAGATACAGAAGAATACAACAATTCTGACAGCAGGATGAACGTGTCTGTTAAGTCATGGTGTTGGCAGCATAACATTAACATTAACCAACAAGAATCCTCTGAAAACTGACATACTGGTGGTGGACAGCAAACCATTGGGGTTTGACCTCCTTCTAGGGATGGACCTCAAAGAAATTTGGCCGCGTGCATATTGATAAGAGAGGCAAGGCATATTTTGTTGGGGCAGCCTTTGCTTTGAATGTGACACTTCAGTTGGAACAACCCGACTTTCGTGCAGAATTCAACTAACACACCAAAACCTGGACCGTGTCATGAAAGTCGTTTGGTAATCAGCCACCACAAAAATTATACAATTGAGTGCCAGAGTATAACATACCTGCAAAAGCCCGCAGAGACTGATGCTGAACTACAGGTCTGGATTAATAATGGATGGTTGGTTCCGTACCAAGAGAAGGAATTGGGGCCCCCAAAGGGCCTGATCTCACTAATGGCAATTATTCAGCAGAACCAACAAAAGGTGAGGCCGGTGCTTGACTATTGGGAGTTGAATAAACATGTATACCCACTTACAGCCTGTGCAGACATATGCACCGAAAAATTGAGAGAATGGGAGCGGGCGGGATCAAATGTATCCGTGTTGGACCTTCGCAAAACATACCTTCAAGTAAGTGTGCACAAATCACTGTGGCCATACCACAGTAATGATCAAAGGACAGAGATATTGCCCGAGCCGCATGGGGTTCAGACTTAATGTGACACCATCTATCATGCAAACCATTGTTGATGCTATCCTGACGAAGGACAAGCGTATACAGCAGGCAACATTTGCTAATATTGACGATGTATATGTAGATGAAAGTGTTGTGCCTGCAGCACATGTGAAGGAGCATCTCAGCAACTTTGGACTTCTCGGCAAAGTACCATAGAAAATGATGGTGCATGAGTGTTTGGTTTGCAGGTCTGGGGAGAGGATAATGCTCTGCGTTGGCGAAGAGGGAACCAGATCTCAGACATACCTCATGTCATCATGCGACAAAATATATTTTCACTTTGTGGCAAGTTGGTTGGGCATCTTCCTGTGGGTGGTTAGCTTCACATCGTTGTGGCATTTATCAAAAGGAGAGCATCAGGGTGGGATGACAAAGTAAATGACGCCCTTCTCAACACCATGATCAAGGAGGTTCTCACCAGACTCTAAAAAGAAGATCCGGCACACGGCAAATGGTGCGTCAACAGCAACACTTGATGTCTGCATCGATACAAGCTCTCTTGCTACCGGTGTGTCATTGATATATAATGGGACTGTGATAGAGGATGCATGCTGGTTATGCCCAAAAAAGGACTCCCAACATATCAACCTAGCAGAACTTGATGCCATCATTAAAGGAATGAATTTGGCAATCTTCTGGAAGATGACCACCTTGCACTTATTCATCGATTCCGTCTGTGTTCATAAATGGGTCTTGAATATCCTTACCGGCAGAATCAGGGTACAAACTAAAGCTACGAGAGATGCTCATCCAATGGCGTCTTAATACAATAATGAAGCTAGTGAAGAAATATGCACTGTCAATGGATGCAGTCTCGGTCAAATCTAATCAAAAAAAAAAAAAAAAAAAAAAAAAAAAAAAAAAAAAAAAAGGCAGATCAATTGACGAGAGTGTCTCAGTGGTGGCTTGATGCGATTAAGAAGAACATCGAATCTGTGTAACCTGTCTGCACTGCATCTGAACTGTCAGGTTGGACCAGATCACAATTGTTCACCAACAAAGCGGTCATTCTGGTGTGAAGCGAACACTACTTTGTGAAGCGAATTAACCCTGAGGTTTCCAAGACCGCTGTGAGAACCATTATCAAAGAATGCGAAGAGTGTCAGTCGATCAATCCATCACCCATGCACTGGTCAAAGCGGACTTTAAATGTTGAACAAACATGGCATAGGATAGCGATGGATATCACTCATTATGATGGGGCCCATTTTTTTTACACTGATTGACTGCGGTCCCACTCAATTTGCTGTCTGGAGATGCATCGCTTGACAGGATGCAAAATGTATAATTCTCGCGTTATAATCAGGATTTGGTTCTGGGGTACGGGAAGGAGTAAGTCACTCTCTCGACAACAGCACATTTCTGCCCTCTTCTTTTGACATCGACCACACCTGACCTCTCGACACCAATGTCACACTGCACAATCCGAACGTCAGCAATACAAAATTCTTTTCAAGAGAAGATGTTCACAACTCTTTTCTCTCTGCACCCCCAGGGAATTTTTCCCTGCTTTTATATCCTCCTATCTAGAAAAAAAAGGAAGAGACAGGAAAAAAAAATAGCTTCTCCCATCATGCTCTGCCTTCACAAGATACCCTTCGCGTATACAAATGCGCTTGCCATCCTTTCCCTCTTCTTTCCCAAAGAGCGATGCAGATATGCCCGGTACGTTTTTTTTTTCTTCTTCTTTTCTAACCATATACCCCACACACACACCCTGATCTTTGAGATCAAGGAGACTTCATAATCCTTCATCCAAGCAGGCCTCCTCCTCTCACATTGAGGCCTCTGGGGGACAACTTCTTGGGGGTTGACATTTTCAGGTTCACATTCTCGTCCAGTTGTAAAGAACCACAATGTGGGGCTAAGTCGAATTGGGGTGCATCGTTAGCTTCTTGGTGGATATCGACTTCCTTCTCTTCACTGCCATCACTGCGCACCGGCAGGGTTACACGACGCAGGTCTAGGATATGCCGGGGAACGCCATTCACCATTACATTGTTCTTTGACTGCGTTCTCATTACGACCCTCCTCCCCCAGCGAGTGGTACATTTTGCATTGGGGGGCTTTACCCACACCACCTCGCCCACTCTAATGGTAGCTTCTTCACCCTCAATTCCTACCGTTTTGTTGCACGGATGCCGCCACTTATATGCAAAGATGGCTCTATGAGGCACAGTTGTCTCATCTTGCCTGGTTTTCAGTGAGATGTTGTACCAAAACACCGCCTCCATGGGTGAAATGTTGCTTTTTTTCCACAGCAGCCTTGATGGTGCGATGATTCCTCTCCACTATCCCATTGCCACTCGGCCAATACGCTGCCCTAAAAAAATTGCCTTACTCCCCACCTATCACACACCTGTTTAAAGGCTTCTGATTGTCCATTAACAGTTCCTCAACCGGCCCTCTTTCCAAAAATATTTCTTCGATGACCCCTCCTATCGCCCATGCAGCTTCTGCCCTGATCTCTCCATATGGCAAACTTCCCCGGTCCACAGTCGATCATCGACAGATACAGCTTATGGCGATAATGGGTCACATCAATGACCAATCGCTTCCAGTCCTCTGCAATGTGTAACTCTCCTGCTTCATGTCTGGATGGTCCAGGGTCTATCGATTGGTACTCCTGACAGTGCTCCACTATCTCCCTGAACTCCTCAGTGGTTTCCGGGTAAACCTCTCTTGCCAGGAATAACGTCCGTTCTCGAGCAAAGTGGTGCATTTTTTCATGTAACTTTTTAACTTCCTCTCCTGCACGGCATACTGAGGAAACCTCCTTTCTCTCTTGCAGCCAGGCCTTCTTTACCCATGTCATCGAATCCGTCCTGTTCTTTTCTGATGGGACCAGCACTACAGATACCCTCAACTGGAATTCTGCTATCAAATCTGCAAGTGCTCCAAGCCTGCACTTGATCAGCATTTCTGCAGCACCCCTGGTCCTAACTCTCTTATCGCCAGTCACTGCTGCCCTGATCCATGAAACTACCGTTGCCGAATTGGATTTGATTTCAATTGTTTTCAATCCCCACTTTAGGGCCAGATTGATTCCTTTCATAGCGGCCTCCAGTTCAGCTACATTGATATGGGAATAGTCGTTTTTCTTCTTTAACTATGCCACATCTTCCACAGTTATGCATGCCATCTCTAATATGACGCCCAATGCCAGACTGCTGGCATCACACCAAATCACCTCCGTGTCTCCGCCGCTGACGTACCATTCCCCCTTTACTGGGTCTTCTTTTGTCACTCTCGCAATGATTTCCTGTAGCATGTTTGTGACCTCCTTCGTCACACGGCCCTCCCAACCATCAGTACCCGTTTGTCGTTTAACAAAGCTGCACGCTATCCTGAGCCAGCCGGCGATTGGATAGTGTCCCACCAGTCTCCCACAGAAATCCAGTACCGGTCTAACTTTATACTTTGTGGGTTGAACAACCGCCAGTAATGGTAGCACTCCTTTTTCTTCTCCTGTCCATGGTTTCAGAATTCCCTCCTCTATCCACTTCTTCCTCGAATCCTTTTCTTATTTCTCCTTGCAGTGTTTTCTCGTAGCAGCTTACTTTTTGTAGTTCCTGAGGCCCGAAGATCCATTTCCATTCCACCGTCCACCTCTCACTATCGAACCTCGCCAGGAAATCCTCAACCTCGATGCAGCAAGCCTCTAGTTTTTGTGTTCTGATATTTCTATCACCTTCGACTCCTGCCATTCCTACTACGCTAAGGCATCCAAAAGTTACTTGGCCCCCTCACAACGTAGCCCCCCCCCCAGTTGGTTGATTGCACTTTCACCTAAAACCACATCAACATCACCAACCAGACGATCCAACACCAGGGCTCGTAGTCCAATAGGCACCAGTATTTCTGCTATTGTCTCTCCCAGGCATTTCACCTCCCTGCCATCCACGGTCTTAATACTCCTGGCTCTGCTCCATGATCTAGCGACATTCTTCGTTGCCAACGTCGTGGTGCAGCCCGAGTCAACAAGGGACATGGCTCTCTTCTCATTGACCACTACCGGTAACTGAGGCAACGTTTTGTTGTGCGCCATTTCCACATAGAAGGGGAAACCACTGGCGCAATGACTCCCCTTCACTCGTTTCCCTGGTCCCGTGCAGCAACGCTGCTGCCATGATTGGGCTCTTGACATTCTTGACTAGGACTCTGGCGTGAACCAAGAGATCGTCCACTTCCATCGTATTGATCTCAGTGATTCTCTGCATGTTTGTGGAGATTTCTTCTGGGAAACCATTCACTAGGTATAGCTTTACCGTCATTTCCAGACTCCTCCCCACGTAACCAGCCAATCCTGCCAGTCTTCTGATCTCTGTAGCAAAGACGTCAACAGACTCGCCTGTCGACTTCAAACTTGCAAGCTTGCAGAGTGCTTCAAATGGACTCTCGGCGAAAGTCAATTTCAGTCTTTGCTCCACTGAGGCAAGGTCTCCCTTATCTTCATCGCGCATCTGCTGGTAAATAGCAAGGGATTCCCCCTCTAAGTAGAGCAGGGTGACCACGTCTTCAATTTTTTGCAACCTTGCCACCATCTTTAATTTTTTCAGTCATTTAATTAGGTCACCCTCCCCAGTGAAGGGTCTCAACATCTGAGTTGAGAGTCTCCAGTCAGCCATGTTAACCTGCTTGACTCGCCGAAATAGCTTCTAGCGTTATAATCAGGATTTGGTTCTGAGGTTCGGGAAGGAGTGAGTCACTCTCGACAACAGCACGTTTCTGCCCTCTTCTTTTCCAATCGACCACACCTGGCCTCTCGCCACCAATGTCACACTGCACAATCCGAACGTCAGCAATACAAAATTCTTTTCAAGAGAAGATGTTCAGGACTCTTTTCTCTCTGCTGCCCCAGGGAATTTTTCCCTGCTTTTATATCCTATCTAGAAAAAAAAAAGGAAGAGACAGGAAAAAAAAAAAATAGCTTCTCCCATCATGCTCTGCCTTCCCAAGATGCCCTTCGCATATACAAATGCGCTGGGCATCCTTTCCTTCTTTCCCAAAGAGCGATGCAGATATGCCCGGTACGTTTTTTTTTTTTTTCTTCTTTTCTTTTCTAACCATATACCCCACAATAATCAATCAACTAAAGGCTCTTTTCTACAAACAAGGTCCGTCGTCGGAGATTCTAACAGATAATGACACTGTCTATCGGAGCAGCTTCTTTAAAGCCTTCATAGATGAATGGAGAATCAGACTTTGATTTTGTTGTGCATATGTTCCCTCCGGTAACGGCATCATCGAGTGATGTCATAGAAGTGTCAAAAGGAGGCAGTATATTGGTACAAGGATGACTTGTCCTCTGCAACAGCACCGGCCAATATGGTCCATCGGTACTGCATATGACTAAAGGAATTGACAGAATAATGTCTACAGAACGGGTTACCAAGTGTGGGTAAAAGCCCCCACACAAACGATGTACTACAAAATATCGAGTGGGACGTGTGACTGGGAATACCAGTATGCAAAATGTATGTCGATGGAATGCCACACCATGTGAGAGACCTACGACCTGTTACTACTATTAGGACTGGGACCACCAATGGCTTGCGCTAACACACCTTTGGACAGGGGTAGTGAGAGATTCGTGACCGTCAATGAGACTTGTATACATATTTTTTTTAAATCTTAAACAATTGAATTAAAAATGCCTTCTTTTTACACACATTATACCAATATATTGATATTTTTTTGACCAATCAGAATAAAGATAAATTCCAAAAATAAATAAAATAAAAAGTAGAAACAAATAAAAATAATTTTTTTTTTATTTCTTACACTATCAAACCAAATTGAGTCTGAAAAGACTTTATTATATCAAAAAAAAAAAGTGAGGGTAAATGTTTTTGATTATAATTGAGTGTATGACTTTGGACACTCTTATAACTATGGTTAAGACAATCAACCAATAAGAAACCTCTGACCTCATTATAAAAATATTGAATTTTGGATGCATGTCAGTTCGCTGCCAGTCTCTGTCGCGAAACAACTGAACCACTGCTGATTTGGAGTTCATTGATTCTTCACCGCCATCTTTGTTATTAAAAGTTACTCAACACTCAAGATTGTGACTGCACTGATTCTTCACCAATTTGCTTATTTACTGCATTCTTTGTTCAACATAATGGTTCAACACTTAACAGTAATCTCAAGAAAAGTGGTTGGATGCTTGTTTCAACAGGGGATTTGCTTTTAACATCGTGAGATCTTTGTTTACACCAAATAATCATAAACAGCAAATAATTCATTAGTTCAAGGCTGGTTATGATATTTCTTGAGTTAATCTACTTTTTCAGGCAATGCTAGAACATGAGTCAGTTAAATAAAATTCAAGTATGTGCCGTTTTTCAGCAACTTTTCACTCCAATCCATCATACAAATACTAAATAATTTTAAGTCCTCTTTAGTTAATCTTCTAGAAGAAAATGCTATTTTCTGAGCATCATGGAGTGTGGACTACTTTGATCACTTTAGTGATATTAGGATTGTTTTGATGAAGGATAAGCTTGAAGAAAAATTGTCAGCTTGCAAGAAAGTTCAACTTATGACATTAGCCACTGGCAGCTGGTCTGATAAGACAATTTCTGGGCATTTCAATGTGTCTGAACAGATTCTGAGAGAAGCAAGATATCTTATTGTGATAAAAAGATTGCAAAAACAAAAGTGAGTCAGAATTCTCTCTGATAAAATGAGATGATCAGTGAACTTAGTCTATGGGGATGATGAGTTTTTTGTGGATGGTTCCAAGAAGGAAGGACTATGTTAGCTTTTGAAATTAAAAACCACAAATGAATACATTTATTATTGTATCATTTGAAAGAACCATATAGCCTAGAGAAAAACACTCGGATCACGAAACAGATTTCTGAGTTCAGACCTAAGTTGTGTCTTCTGCAGAGTCATATTCAGCTTGTACACATCACCAGAATACAAGATTGATAGGCTATAATAATAAAATATTTGAGAAAAAGAGCAAAAGAAAATGAAAATATTCTAAACTATGTTTACATTTACCAAATATAAATGGACGAAAATCATTTGTAATGCAACATGTATGGAGTGCATGGTTTATTGTTATGAAAACTGTCAAGGACTTTTTAGAGAACTTTGTGATTGGAATGGCTTAAGATCGATGAAGAGGTCCATTACAGTCAGAAGGAAAGTGTTGGCAGAACTATTAGAATCTCGTTTATCTTCTCTAAAGGATTTCAGTGAGTAAAGGATTATCAATATTATAGACCAGTAGGTCTATAATATTGATAATCTAACTACACATTCATTCATTACTAAAAGCCAAGCCTGAAGTAAAGGAAGAATTATTATGCTGTTGTGGTTTCTGTATTATCTCATTTGAAAATATGTGAGGATTGATAAAAAAATATTAAACATTGGCAAATTTGCAGTATAATTTCCTTAAGTGTTGAAATAAGCCAAAAGTTGCTTTAGCTGAATAATTCCATCATGTTCTTTAAATAAAAAAAAAAGATTATTCTTTCATATTACACCTAGGATGTTGATTCTTTTTCTTTCAAATTTTAAAATCTCTTGTGCAATATCTTTTTAAAATGTCTGCACAAAATCAACATGATTTTAGCCAAAGCATCATTTGTAAAACTTATATGCTTAACTTTTCAAAGCAATTCATCAAGTTTTGGCTTCAAAACTGCAGTTTTTGTAAACTACCATAGTTAGATTTTGGGTGGAGGACAGCTCCAAGAAACAAAATTTAGTCTAATTTTCATTATCTAGAAAATAGTGTTCTACTAGTCTAATCGTTCTGATATTGTACATTTCTCTTACTTGTTAGGTAAAGATGAAATAAAATAAAAATCTTAGAAGGGTGGTTTCAAGCATTGATAATTTGTCATAAAATTTCCTTTAAATTTTTATAAATAAATTTTATAAACAAATATTCCCCAAATTTAAGCTTCTTTGGAGTATTTTAAAAGGTTTTCAGGAGGCGTAATATTGAGACAACATCCAATTTAAAAATTCCAATATTTCAGATTTGCATTAAATTTCATTCATAGACACTGATCAAGCAAGTACCTGAATTTCTTCTGATGAGGCATTTTATAGAATCAAAATGATGCAATGAATTTTTATCAAAATTTGAATAAAGATTGTGGACATAAAATTTAGTAGTTTTATATTATGATTTTAAACTTTGTAAAAGAACATTAAAGTGGTGCAAAACTATTCTGTCCAGGGAATTAATTTTATTCATCTTGGGATGGGTTTTGCATTATGTAGTTTCTATTTAAACAGATTTAAATTTATAGCTGCATTTAATAATCTTTATTAAATAATTCAACAAATAAAAATTAAATAAAAATTTTAAAAATCTTTTTCAATATAATTTGGCCAAGTAATTTTCTTTAGAATTTTGTACTAAATTTTCATTCTAGGAAAAAAATTAAGTACAATAATCAAACATTCTTAAAAATATATTGATTTTTCCTTATCTGTAAAGATAAAAAAAGACTTTAAAAGTGAACAACAAATCTGCTGTTATGAACAAAGATGTATCCATATTCAATTTGCCTTGACTCCTATATAGAGTGCATTAGTTTTGAATATTGAATTTCAATTGTTTCATTTCCTTTTTGTATAAATCGAACATCAAGACTTAACAGAATTGAAAGGATTGCTTTCCATTTGACTGATTTTTTGTTTCTAATGCGAGCAATGTAGTTTGACATTACACACATGCGCAAAGAAATTAATCTAGAGCAAGGTTACAGTGTGTGTGTGTGTGTGTGTAGAGATGATCAACATTCTTAAAACATGATCTCTTATTTGGGAGAGGGTACTACACTGCAGTTTTGATAACAAAATAAAGCATCTCAAGATGGTTTTTATGTTGTTACAATAATTACAGAACAGCCAAAAACACTAGCATCTATCTGTGAGTATTCTTTATATTTATTTTGGATGTTAAGCAGTTCTTCATGGAAGGTTTAAGGATGGGGTTTTGTATTAGAATACTCAATTTTAATATTATGAATGGTTGTTTAACTAGCCATGGTGGAGTTTCCGAGTTGATAGATTGATGTATTTTTGTTGTGTCTATTTGTGTTTCTGTGAGGAGGTTCTCTGGGCTGTAGAGTTTGATGTTTTTTGTTGTTGAAGAGGTGTGATATTGTAGATCACAAACATTGATATGCAGGGTTTGATGATGCAAGCTTTAAGTAATATTGTAGAGTTAATTTTTTTCTTAGGGATAGTGATGGTTTGTTAGCCTCCACATACAAACTCTCCACTAGAGAGGTTCTGACTGCTTCCAAGGTCAATCGCAATCCTGTGTGGTGTATCGTATCCAATTCCTTCACATGATTTTCTGGCTGCTCCATTTATGTCACATCCATAGTCAAATTTGGATCTAATTAAAGATTGGTACAGTTTTAATAATATAGTTTTATCAGCACTCAGTTGGTGCATGCTAACACTTATTAATTGTATGATCTTGTAGCTTTTTTTGCGAGGTATGAATGTCAATTTCCTATCAAATATGATGCCCAAGTATTTGCGTTTGTCAACGACTGGGATATTATTATTGTCCAGTTTCAAGATGGGTCGTAATAGAACTTTCGTAGTTTACAGAAATGCATGCATTTTGTTTTTTTTTCTTTCAAAAATTTGAATCCATTTTCTATGGCCCATTTATTTATCTTATTAAGGCAGAGTTTGAGTCTGCGTTCAGTTGTTGGCATATTTTAATCAATAATACACGAGTAGGTTGTCTACATATAGAGCATAGTCGATTCCTGAGTATGTTTTTTATATTATTTATTTTTATATTGAAAAGATGACGGATAGGATGTGTGGCACAATGGAAAGCACCCCTTTTGAGGGAGCGGGGGGGGCTCTATAAACCTTGTGCCTAACTTGGTCTGTACTTGTGTTAAGCAGGTGTTTGTGATTTTGAAAATGTTCTATGACTGAAGCCAAGAATGACAGTTTGTTTATAATATTGAACCAAGGCAAAACGATATAAGACCTTAGAATTTGAAAGGTCAAACCCGAAAGAACTCATGGGTACAAAAACAATGTTTAAACGTTATATATGAATGTCCCCCCCCTCTCTCTCTATTTTTCTTTTTCACTCCCCTTCTCTCTCTTTCAATGAAGAAAGAGAATTAAATATAATTCTATTCTTTTAAACAGTTGATGTTTTAATTCTTGAGTCAGCGGACACAACATAGCATGCGTCTGGTTTCAACTGGTCTTTATAAAAATATGCTTCTCATTGTTAAATCTTAAATTATATTTTTTATAAAAATGCATTTGTTCGATATTTTTGTATAAGCGTTAAATTCCAGCATGCCATTAATCCCAACGATGGGAAGATGCCTGTAATGACATAATGAAGAAGCAACCCATGCCAGCCAGGTATAGCCGACAACATATCGACCCATTTTTGTTGATGTTTCCATGTGCCTATCGTTAGATATCGCTTGATATTGTTTATTCCCCTGGGGAGCTGGTTACATTCCCAGGATGTTCCTAAACCAAGTAACTCTCCATGGAAAACAATATTGCCATAGATGCTTCCTTAGGGGACACCCATTTCTTGTTATGTTTGGTCTGAAAGTATGTTGTCCATCCATACTTGAAGAGTCCATTCAAAAAGTTGCTGATAAATTCTGGCATTCTGCCTTTAAATCCTAGTTCATGCAGGTCTCTTTTAGTGTCGGCTTCCAAGTGGTGTCATACTTTTTTGAGGTAAAAAAAATTGCAATTAGGTGTCCTTTCTTGGCAAATGTTTCTCTTATACTTGTTTCAAGCCTCATGATCGATGTATCTTCTTTTTTACCTGAAACCCGACTGTAATCAGGTTTTTATTTCCTAAGAACCAAGTTAATCTTTCGTTAACCATTCTTTCAAATGTCTTGCACAGACACCTAGTGAGGGCAATAGGTCGGTAGTTTATTGGATCTGTATGATCATTTTTTTTTTAGTATGGGTATTGGATCACTTATTTATCCATATTATATATTTGTAGTAGTCCAGGGATGGTTCTGGTAGTTTTTTAAGAAATTGATAATGAATTGCATCAGAGTCAACTGCTGTATCATGAGATTTGTGTATTAGGGGGTACTATAGATTGGAGCTCAGACAAGCACTTGTCATGAAAATAATGATAAAGCAGAAACAGGCTCGCAACATCTCTTCTGTGAGAAAGAGGTTGTAGGGAAGAGAAAAGGGTATCCTCCACTAGGCTACGAAGTCTATTTTGAACTCTGTCAAGGCAGGATAAGGTCTTTTTAGCAGCTCCTGCCCAGATGTGGCAACAGTACTCTTCCTTGGACATACCTGGCTCTTATAGAGAGTTGCATCAGCAGTAAGATATCTACTGGATTGATAGAAGGATCCCACCATTTTCCCAATGACCTTGGCAACGGATTTGATGTACGTGTTCCATTTCACATCAGGAGATTGTCAAAAAATGAAGCCTCCCTAAGGCGAGAGCCATTCATTTCAATTGATATGGGGATCAGAGCATTGATGATGTAAAGATAAAGTTTGGTTTTAGATGCATTAAAATAAACCAGCCACCTTTTTCCCTATTGTACCACGTGCTCAAGATCAGAGTGAGAATCAGAGAGAGCTTGGTCATTTACAGTCTTTGATGTACTGCCATAGATGGTAGCGTCGTCAGCATAAATATCTACGAATGATTTAAGGTTAGGATTTGGAAGATCATTGATGTAGATTAGGAAGAGAGTCGGGCCCAGGATAGAACCCTGAGGGACTCCAGCATTAATACTGTGAGCTTCTGATTTCTGCCCATCAACCACTACTTATGAACCTATCAGAGAGAAATGATTTAATAATCAAGACATTTCCAGCTATACCGTAACTGAAGATCTTGTGAAGTAGATCTTTTACTTTATCAAAGGCCTTTGATATGTCAAGAGCAACTGCCCTAGAAAGGAAGCCTCCGTAAAGAGATTCGCTAATCCTATGAGATATAACCATAAGCACATCTGCAGAACGGAAACCATATTGTATGTCACTAAGAAGTTTATTTGCTGAGATGGTTGACTACTTCTCTTAAACACAGACTCAAGCAACCTACTCATGATGTACAGGAGACTTTTAGGTCTATACTGAGAGGAAGATGACCGATCACCTGAGTTCTTAAATATTGGGCATACAAATGAGGTTTTCCAGGAGTTGGGAAGCAATTCTCCTTAAGACAATGCTTAAACAGCTTTGTAAGTATGGGAGCTAGTTCAGATTGAAGCTTTTTCAGCACTATAATTGGAATGCCGTCAAGGTCAGTTGCTTTACTGGAATCAAGGTTTTTGATTAGCTTGGCAACATCATGCACAGATATTTGTATGTCGCACAGAGTCTTTTCTGATACAGGAGTAAATACTGAGGGTTAGCGGTCTTGGTCACAGAGTAGAATCAGTTGCAAAGTTCTTGGTAAAGAGTTTAGCTTTAATGGGCTTTTCTCTTCTCTTGATCCTCTTTCCCACAGAAGAGACATTGCGAGCCTGTCTCTGCTTTATCGATATTTTCATGGCAAGTGCTCATCTGAGCTCCAATCTATGGTCCCCCCTCTTGCCAAACTTTCATGAAAAACCCTCGTCTAACTGAAAACACCATCAATAATTTTCCCTAGTCTTTATCTTTAAACAGATTCCATGAACAAAGCTCCTTTCTTTAAAAAATCTCTTTCGTTTCCCTGCTTTCTAACTGACTATAATATAGTCGTCTTCAAGTTCTACATAAACAAGTTCTTAATAAGCCGTCCCCTTAAGTAATCCAATTTACCAAATTTCCACTATTAACGATTGCTACAATATTGCCCATTGACTACTGTACACGGATTAACCCTTCTCTAGTGGCCTCTGGGCCTTAATAAGTGGCGACTCCTGTATGAAAAATGAAAAAAAATCTGCCATACTTTTTTTGGTTTTAGTATTTTCATTATTTTTTATACATAGGTTTTCTATGTGTTCGGCTTTGATTCTTTGATAGTTTTTCATGCTTTTGCTATTTTTGTATATTTTCAAATTTTCTTTTGTTGGATAATTTTGGAATTTTCTTAGCACGTCTTATTCTTATGGCTTTTTTGCATTCTTTATTGAATCAGAGTTTGTTGTATTTTGGGGATGTAGATCGTTTCGATATGTTCTCTTCTGCAATGGAAAGTAGCGTATTGCTTAAATAGGTAATGTGTTCAAAGTGTTTGTTTCAGGTATTTATGTTGGCATGTGTTTTGAAACTTTTCCCAATATGCTTTTTGTATATTCCAGTGAGGCATTTTGTCCTCTAAATTGGGGTTCTCATTTTCCAATATAATTGAGAAGTTGCTTCTGCTTGTATCATTGTGTGTTCTCCAGCTACAGTCCATGTGTGTGGTTCGGTCACATAATGTTAGGTCTATTGCTGATAGTGTTCCTGCTACTGGATGAAGGTATGTGTTCTTTGTTACAGAGTAAACAAAACTGGTTTTAGGTGATTATTTTTTCAATGATTTGAGCTCATTTTTTACTGCCTCATAGTTCATTATAGCTATAAAAGTCATCCACAAATATAAAAGGTTTTGGTAGTTGTTGGATTAGATCTATTTCATCTATTGTTTCATTCGGTGGTATATAAAGTGAACAGTTATTGCTTTGTGTAGTGTTGCAGTTATTGCAACGGCTTGCATGTTTGTTTTTAAGTTTACTGCGCTATGTGAACTATTTTTTATTAATGAGTAATGATGATCCACCAGTGGCTATGTTTGATGTTTTCTTTATGTAGTTGTATATGGAGTAATGTTTTATATTGATTCTGTCATTGTCTTTTAAATGTGTTTCTTGTAGGCAAATTATTTGCAGGATGAAACTCGGTGTGAAGTCTTGTGGTTGATTTTGTTGCCATGAAGGGGTTTTTTTTTTTTTTTTTTTTAATTTCATCAGGCAAATTATTGCAGGATGAAGGATTTTCTAAAATATCAGTCATGGAGTCCAATTTAATGGGAAATATGAGGAGGGAAACCTATTTGCCTTGTAAGACAGAGATACAGGGGCAGTACACGCATATTTGAAGTGATCCATGTAAAGTATGGCAGATTAGATTATGGCAAACTTAGAAGCTTGTCAAAGCAGGAGCATTCTTCGAAACAAAAGCCATTCATATCAATTAGGGCCCAAGTGGAGATCACAATGTTTAATGGTGAAAAGATAAGAGCTTGGTTTTGGATGCATTAAAATGAACTAGCCACCTTTTGCTCCATTACATCAAGTGCTTAAGGTTGGAGAAGAGAGACTCCGATCTTGGTCATTGCTGGACTTTAAAGTGTTGCCATAGATAGTAGGGTCATCTGCATATATGTCAACAAATGAACTTAGAATGTGACTTAGATCACCGATGAAAATAAGAGAGTGGCACCCTAGATGGATCCTTGAGGCATGCCAACATTAATATTTTAAGTTTCAAACTTCTGCCCATCAACGATTATTTGTAAATGCCTATTGGAGAAAAAAGATTTGATGGTTGAGAAGACATTTCCAGATATTCCATAGTTGAAAATCTTTATGCCAAACCCTATCAAATGCCTTTGATATAAAGAGCTATTGCACTGATCCTATGTGAAATTACAGTCAGTACATTAGCTGTAGATCTTCCAGAATGGAAACCATTATTGCTTGTCAATGAATAGGTTGTTTTTGCTAAGGTGGTTTACAATTTCTACAGACAAGGAATTTGCCCATGACACAGACAACTAATTGATCTGTACTTTGATGCAAAAGACCGATTTCCATTATTTGTAAATATTGGGCAAACTAATGAGATTTTTCAAAGTGTTTGGAAGTATTTCTCCTTTAGCAGCTTTGAGCAAGATTGAGCAGCTTTGCAAGAATTAGTGTTAGGTCCGGTTGCAGTTTTATGAGTATTCATAAACAGGTTTGATAAATATTGGAAAAATCATAGTAAAACTCAACTCTTGCTGTCTGGGGTTAGATATAAAGAGACTAGAAGTGGGAAAAAAATTACCTCTTTTTCATTCTACTGGAATGCTTTTTTTAAAATAAATGTTTATTTTTATAAAATTATGATAATTAAAATATCAAATTTTTATTTTTTCATGACCCAGAAAACGTGCATAAGAGAGACAGAGCGCGTGAGAGAGAGAGAGAGAGAGAGAGAGAGAGAGAGAGAGAGAGAGAGAGACAGACAGAGAGACAGAGCGCGTGAGAGAGAGAGAGAGAGAGAGAGAGAGACAGAGCGCGTGAGAGAGAGAGACAGAGCGCGTGAGAGAGAGAGAGAGAGAGAGAGAGAGAGAGAGACAGAGCGCGTGAGAGAGAGAGAGACAGAGCGCGTGAGAGAGAGAGAGAGAGAGAGACAGAGCGCGTGAGAGAGAGAGAGAGAGACAGAGCGCGTGAGAGAGAGAGAGAGAGAGAGAGAGACAGAGCGCGTGAGAGAGAGAGACAGAGCGCGTGAGAGAGAGAGAGAGAGAGAGACAGAGCGCGTGAGAGAGAGAGAGAGAGAGACAGAGAGAGAGACAGAGCGCGAGAGAGAGAGAGAGAGACAGAGCGCGAGAGAGAGAGAGAGAGAGAGACAGAGCGCGCGAGAGAGAGAGAGACAGAGCGCGAGAGAGAGAGAGACAGAGCGCGAGAGAGAGAGAGAGAGAGACAGAGCGCGAGAGAGAGAGAGAGAGAGACAGAGCGCGAGAGAGAGAGACAGAGCGCGAGAGAGAGAGAGAGAGACAGAGCGCGAGAGAGAGAGAGAGAGAGACAGAGCGCGAGAGAGAGAGAGAGAGAGACAGAGCGCGAGAGAGAGAGAGAGAGAGAGAGAGACAGAGCGCGAGAGAGAGAGAGAGACAGAGCGCGAGAGAGAGAGAGAGACAGAGCGCGAGAGAGAGAGAGAGACAGAGCGCGAGAGAGAGAGAGAGACAGAGCGCGAGAGAGAGAGAGAGACAGAGCGCGAGAGAGAGAGAGAGACAGAGCGCGAGAGAGAGAGAGAGACAGAGCGCGAGAGAGAGAGAGAGACAGAGCGCGAGAGAGAGAGAGAGACAGAGCGCGAGAGAGAGAGAGAGAGACAGAGCGCGAGAGAGAGAGAGAGAGACAGAGCGCGAGAGAGAGAGAGAGAGACAGAGCGCGAGAGAGAGAGAGAGAGACAGAGCGCGAGAGAGAGAGAGAGAGACAGAGCGCGAGAGAGAGAGAGAGAGACAGAGCGCGAGAGAGAGAGAGAGAGACAGAGCGCGAGAGAGAGAGAGAGAGACAGAGCGCGAGAGAGAGAGACAGAGCGCGAGAGAGAGAGACAGAGCGCGAGAGAGAGAGACAGAGCGAGAGAGAGAGAGAGAGACAGAGCGAGAGAGAGAGAGAGACAGAGCGCGAGAGAGAGAGAGAGACAGAGCGCGAGAGAGAGAGAGAGACAGAGCGCGAGAGAGAGAGAGAGACAGAGCGCGAGAGAGAGAGAGAGAGAGACAGAGCGCGCGAGAGAGAGAGAGAGACAGAGCGCGAGAGAGAGAGAGAGAGACAGAGCGCGAGAGAGAGAGAGAGAGAGAGAGACAGAGCGCGAGAGAGAGAGAGAGAGAGAGACAGAGCGCGAGAGAGAGAGAGAGAGAGAGAGAGAGAGAGAGAGACAGAGCGCGAGAGAGAGAGAGAGACAGAGCGCGAGAGAGAGAGAGAGACAGAGCGCGAGAGAGAGAGAGAGACAGAGCGCGAGAGAGAGAGAGAGACAGAGCGCGAGAGAGAGAGAGAGACAGAGCGCGAGAGAGAGAGAGAGACAGAGCGCGAGAGAGAGAGAGAGACAGAGCGCGAGAGAGAGAGAGAGACAGAGCGCGAGAGAGAGAGAGAGACAGAGCGCGAGAGAGAGAGAGAGACAGAGCGCGAGAGAGAGAGAGAGACAGAGCGCGAGAGAGAGACAGAGCGAGAGAGAGAGAGAGAGACAGAGCGAGAGAGAGAGAGAGAGACAGAGCGAGAGAGAGAGAGAGAGACAGAGCGCGAGAGAGAGAGAGAGACAGAGCGAGAGAGAGAGAGACAGAGCGAGAGAGAGAGAGAGACAGAGCGAGAGAGAGAGAGAGACAGAGCGAGAGAGAGAGAGAGACAGAGCGAGAGAGAGAGAGAGACAGAGCGAGAGAGAGAGAGAGACAGAGCGAGAGAGAGAGAGACAGAGCGAGAGAGAGAGAGACAGAGCGAGAGAGAGAGAGACAGAGCGAGAGAGAGAGAGACAGCGCGAGAGAGAGAGAGAGCGCGAGAGAGAGAGAGAGCGCGAGAGAGAGCGCGAGAGAGAGAGAGCGCGAGAGAGAGCGCGAGAGAGAGAGAGAGAGAGAGAGAGCGAGAGAGAGAGAGAGCGAGAGAGAGAGAGAGCGAGAGAGAGAGTGGGTGTGTGTGAGAGAGAGAGTGGGTGTGTGTGAGAGAGAGAGTGGGTGTGTGTGAGAGAGAGAGTGGGTGTGTGTGAGAGAGAGAGTGGGTGTGTGTGAGAGAGAGAGTGGGTGTGTGTGAGAGAGAGAGTGGGTGTGTGTGAGAGAGAGAGTGGGTGTGTGTGAGAGAGAGAGTGGGTGTGTGTGAGAGAGAGAGTGGGTGTGTGCGAGAGAGAGTGGGTGGGTGTGAGAGAGAGAGAATATAAATTTTTTGCGCTTTTACCTCAATGATTCGAGGCTGTGTTCTTAATGGTACAATCTCTACCGACTCTGAATGCTTGGGAGCATCATCTTCTGAGGAGCTTTCTTCATCCGGCTGTTTCATACAGCAGTGAGGCTTAGTCATCTGATGAGGTAATTTCATCACGGATTACGCCAGCACGCTGGGCATACATCTTTTATGTGGCGTGGTGGTTCATCAACCGAGAGTGTTAGCTATTGATTTTTGTTACCGTTGATGTGCCAAACTGCATCATACATTTTCCCCATTTTCTTTACATAAACCGCATCTTCCTCCTTGTATGGATTAGCAACTATAGTGTCGGGCACCATCATTTCATTGATATCCTTAACAGATTCTATTTACATGTGCCGTCATCGCCGTCTTGTCTTTAGGCGTGACATTGTGCTAGTACACTGCCTCAGAGATCATGCACCTTGTTCTTGCCGCAATGTGCTTTATTGTGCGATGAGACCTTATTCCGTTTCCGTAGGGTATAGGAGTGCACCGAAATTGAATGTGCACGTTCCACTTCTGTGTAAACTCAGCAAATATCTTTCCACAAACTTATCCCTTATCCGTGAGAAATTCAATCAGTGGCCACTTTTCACATAATATACTCTCCAACTGCTTAATGACATTAGCAGAATTCTGTTGGTGCTATTGCCTCCAAATGGCAAAACGGCTAGGGACATAGTATCAACGTCAAATACAAATGCTGAAATGGGTTATATTCATAGTAACCTTTCTCCAGGTTTCCTGTACATCAAGCCTACCTAGCTTCAATGCACTCGGGCTGGATCTATAGACTGGCATTCTTTGCAATTCCCAACCACCGCAGGCACTTCAGTTTCACTTATTAATGGGTTGACTAACTTCAAACTACTATGTTTTTTTCACACCGAAATGTCCACTAGACGATGAATTGTCTGCATCTGAGACGTGTTGTTCTGCGGTTAGAGCACACACAAGCTCTCAGAGTTTTGTCACTTTACGGATCTCATTTAACCATCATTGTGGTACACTAGTAAGTTGGCCAGCTCTGTTATTGTAATACTTAATGAGCTCTACATCGATTGTCAGTGCATATTCCGAGGCCAAATCTCGGAGGGTGGGGAGGCAACACCTAATCAACATTTCCGAGGCTGCTTTGGTGTGCACTCTCGTCTGTTCGGACAAGGTATCAGTTATCCACCGAGAGATACAAGCAGACGGTTTTGGTTTTCCATTGCAATGCAAGATTGACATCTCGCAGCACAGCATCAAGCCCAGCTAAATTTATATGCTTACTCTCATGCACTGCTCAGAGCCAGCTTGCATCTTCCACCATGAGATCGTTGATTTCCACCACCACGCCTGTGGCAATGGAACTAGTGTCCACCCACACTGTAACATTTTCTCCACAGATAAACCAGTCACCTTTCAGTGGATCATCCTGGGCTACTCTCAAACAAATGTCTTCAATCATCCTTGCTAGAAGTTGTCATCATATTTGCCCTTCATTTTACAAACGCTGTGGTGACATGTACCCAGCCACACCCTGGGTAATGGCCAGTCAGTTTCCCACACCGTGAAAATACAATATGGAAAGTAAGTCTATCAGACACTTCTGGAAGGTTACTTCCACGCCACCATAACAATTTTCCATGCTCCTCCTGGACATGTAATACCAACATGCATGAGCCCAGTCTCAGCTATTCTGGGGTCTTCCTTGACACGGGTTGCAGTACACACTTTTACTCACAAAAATGTCAATATACGAAGACATAGCCGTGTTTATGGTCTTATCCTGGTTCAGGACGATATTAACAATGACCCGCATTATTAGAGGCGACGTTAATCTGAGTAGAATAAGACAATATTACTGTCCCTTGATCTCTACTGTTTGGAACAGCCAAAGAAATTTGTCAACATGCAAATAGGATCGAGGTAAATCCAGCGCTGCAACATTTGTCCCTGCTGTCGCCATTCCCTCAATTTTTGTACGCTAACATCCGCGTTGGCCGTATGCACGTCCACATACTCATTAAGCCCTCGATAATCCAGAAAGGGACAAACTTTCTGTTCTCTTGCACAACAGCCATGAGGGGGATTAGACCTTTGGAATGGCCAAGTTCGTCCTCAGGATATGGCAGCAGCAAGCCATTGGCTTGCTACTTTTTTTTTTTTTTTTTACAAGGTAGTCACCACTTATCAAGGCCCCGGAAGCCACTCAGGGTTATTGTGTGTACAGTACGTTGGTGTTGGAGATTTGATAAAGTGTTTTACTTAAGGAGGTGGTTCATTAGGAATTTGTTTATATTGGACTTGAAGACATCCAGGTTGTAGTCAGGTGGGAAGCAGGCAACCAGAACAGAGTTCCACAGGCATGCAGTTCTAAGAAAGAAGCTCTGTTTATGGAACCTACATTTTGATTTTGGCACAGATAAGGAGTAGGGAAAATTTTTGACAGTGGTTTCAGCTAGGCGGGTGTTTATTGGCAAAGACAGACCAGAGATTGAGTTCAGACGAGCATCTGCCATGGTACTAATGATAAAACAAAGACAGGCTCGCAACGTCCCTCCTGTGGGAGAGATGTTGCAGGGAAGAGAAAAGGGCATCACCCACTAGGCCACAAAGCCTATTTTGTACTCTGTCAATAGGCTTTTTTTAGCAGCTCCTGCCCAGATGTGGCAGCAGTACTCCATCCTTGGACATACTTGGCTTTTATACAGATAGAGAATTGCATCAGTAGTGAGATATCTTTTGGAGCGGTAGAAGGATCCTACAATTTTTCCAGCGACCTTGGCAACTGACTTGATGTATGTATTCCATTTCATGTCAGGGGTAAAGGTCAAGCCCAGAAGCTTATCAAACCATGGAGCTTCCCTTAGACGAGAGCCACCCATTTCAATTGATGCCAGATGGGGATCAGAGCGTTGATGATGTAAAGATAGGAGCTTGGTTTTAGATGCATTAAAAGTAACCACCCACCTCCTCCCCCACTGTACCACAGGCTTAAGATCAGAGAAGAGATACTTTGAGAGAACTGTCATTTACGGCCTTTGATGTGTTGCCATAGATGGTCGTATCATCAGCATAGATGTCAACGAATGATTTAAGTATTTATTTTGGGAGATCATTGATGTATATCAGGAAGAGAGTTGGGCCTAGGATGGACCACTGAGGGACTCCAGCATTAATATTGAGGGCCCTGATTTCTGCCCATCAACCACTACTCTTATGAGCCTATCAGAGAGAAATGACTTTATGATCAAGAAAACATTTCCAGTTATACCGTAGCAGGAAATCTTGTGAAGTAGGCCTTTATGCCATACCTTATGGAAGGCCTTTTATGTGTCAAGAGCAATTGCCCTAGAGAGGAAGCCTTTGTCATGAGATTCACTAATCCTATGAGATAACAGTTAGCACATCTGCTGTAGATCTGGCAGAACGGAAACCATATTGCATGTCACTAAGGTTATTTCTACCAAAGTGGTTGACTATTTCTCTATTTAATATGGACTCCAGTAGCTTACTCATGACACACAGGAGACTCATTGGTCTGTACTGAGGGAGAAGACTTTTCACCTGAATTCTTAAATACAGGGCATACTGATGAGGTTTTCTAGGGTGTTGCGAAGCACTTCTCTTTAAGGCAATGCTTAAAGAGTTTTGTAAGTATGGGGGGCAAGTTCTAGTTGAAGCTTTTTCAGCACAATGATAGGAATGCCGTCAGAGCCATTTGCTTTATTGGAATCAAGGTTCTTGATTAGCTTGGCAACATCACGTACAGATATTTGTATGTTGCAGAGCATGTTGTCTGTTATAGGAGGAAATATGGGGAGTTGATGGCCTTCATCGCATAGGGTAGAATTAGCTGCAAAGTTCCTGGAATCAGTTTGGCCTTATCTGATGCTGACGAGATGACCTCAGGTCCATTCATGATGACTGGGATAGAACGCACGCTTCTGTTCAGGATCCTGTTTGCTATTTGCCAAAACTGGTGGGAACCAAGCCGCTGCTCAACTACTTTGGATTTAACGGACTGAGCATACAGCTCTCTTGCATTTTTTATTACTCTTTTGCAGTGGTTGCTGGCAGTCCTGAAGGTAGCTTTAGTCTCAGTGCATCTATTACGTTGGTAGCTATGGAAAAAGTGATTTCTGTGCGCAATGGCAGCAGCACATTCTGGGGAGGACCATGGCTGGCTGTTAGGTTTTTGTTGGAATTTTTTTGATGGTATGAATCGGTCTCTCCCTACAATTAGCCATTCGGTCATGTCTGATACTATAGAGGACACATCCTTTTTAAACATGGAATGCAGTGGTATATCGGATATACGGAAGCTATCTCAGTCAGCGGTAGAGTATCGATATACAGTACGGTGGAGAAGTACATCTCCAGACTTATTGCATTTCGTTTTTATCTTAACTGATACAACCGCATGGTCAGAAGTTTCCAGAGAAGACAGAAGGGAACTTGAACATAGCTCAGGGGAAGTTGTGAGAAAAAGGTCTAGAAGGCTAGCATACTGACCGGAAGTATCGGGCACTCGGGTGGGTTTGTGGACAATCTGGATGAGGTCATAGGCAATGGCAAAATCATGACAGAACCTCACCTCATCATCTGTCTTGTTAGAGTGGGTCAGCCATTCCGCATTGTTGACATTGAAGTCACCACAAATGTGGATGTTAGCTGAAGGGTGAGCAGACAGGATGTGGTCAATTTTTTCAGATATGCTCTTAAGGATAGTAACTCCGCTGTTGTGGGGGTGATAGAGAGCAAATATAAATGCAGTGGTGTAAAAAAGTGCAAGTCGGAAGCACATATAAGGTAAATTAGGGTCTTCTCTGGATATATCCCTACCACATGGAAAGCCATCTTTAATGTAGGCACATATTCCATGTCCATAGCGATCTTGGGGGTCAGATTTAGATGTTAAGTTAGAGTATCCTTTAATTATGAATTTGTCAAGGGAAGTGGTCGGCCTAATGCCAGTTTCGCTACTACCATATACTGAGGATCTGCAGTTTACTGTCATATTCCTCATAAATTTGTGTTGAGGCTGGATACTTTGCAAGTCTTTTTCTCAATGTAAGTGGAGGTTGGTCGCCAACCTATTTCCACGATTTGGTCCACTTCCAAGTATTCTGTTCATACTCTGCGGAGAAATCAGGCTCAGTAATATTGATAGCAGAAAAATTGGTCTTGCTGAAATTTAGAAAAGTTACTTCACCGGCACTAGACACAGCTACTCCTAGTCGCTTGATTGCATCCAGCCCAAGCAATAAATCAAATTCTAGTAAGTATCCATCCACAGCTAAGACTTCTATGCTAATGCTCCATGTTGCCCTTGCCCCAGGTCAGTCAATAGATGTGGCGTTGCCTGTGGTTGACGTGGAAGTTGACAGCGTACAGTGCTTGGTGCTCATTGGCATTGGGTATTCCTAGTCAATAGTCAGTGTGAATCGATGCCCGATGTGAATCGGTCATTGAATAAGAATTTGGGCAGTTGATGAAGTGTCCCAAACTTGCTGTGCAATCAGAATTGTGTCAATCCTCACAGATGGGGGTGTTCAGGCTAAAGTTAATATTGTTGGGGCTCCTGGAAAGCCCAGTGTTTACGACCTGCTGCTTGGAATTGACACAATTTGAGCATTGGGAGGCATTACAGTCTTGCTGTCCAGAAAGTGTGTGCGGCCCTGTGTATTAATGAACTTGATTTCAACATCTCCGATTTTGATGAGAAAGTGTGGACTGCCAGATGGAAAGGAGCCCAAAAAGACTTGCCAGTTCAATTCTACAACAAGGTTGCAGCGTACAAGATGCCTGATAATATCAGAGAGAAGTATGAGAAGGAGCTGGAACTTCAGATTGCAAATGGCTGATTGATTTCATATCCCCAGGAGAGGTTGGGGCTTCATAAGAGCTTGATTCCTTTAACAGCGGTTATACAGGAGCAAAAGCAGAAGGTACATCCAGTGTTGAACTACCATGAATTAAATGACTTGGGAGATACTTCTAAGTTGGTAATGAATGTATGTGCACAAAAGCTAAGACAATGGTGGCATTAAGGAGTTGATATATCACTTCTAGATTTATGGAAGGCATATCTTCAAATCATCCATGTCAACAAGGAACTTTGGCCATTTCAAACTCCTTTTCAAGGTTCAACACTTTTGTCTCATTTGGGACTCAATGTGGCACCTCTTTTTATGAAATATGTTATACATTATATATCTGGATATTTTAATGAAAATTTTTTTTTTTTTATATATATATATATAATTGTTGTTTAGGGGCCATTGTTGTTTTTTTTTGGGGGGGGGGGGGGCATTGTTAAGATTTTTTTTTTTTCTTGCTAGTTAATGTTTTTGTCGATTGTTAGTGGGCATATTTGTTTTTATTTTATTAATGATTTTTGATGCAGAGGGTAGAGTAGTCGGCAAATTTCTGTAGAGTTGAATGTAATAATCAAAGAGGAAACCGTGTGTGTCGTGCGGTCATACAACTTCGGATGGGATCTGAGAGAAAGAAATTAAAGATGGCAGCCATGGATTTATAAGGTGTAGTCTCGTGGAATCTCATGAGATCTCATTTTCCACTGCACATATATGCAAATGGAATGGCGTCAGTTTTCTGATAAAATGTTTGTTGCCAGAGGCAGTGGGGACAGATGTGCTGGAAGTTGAGAGAGAAAGTTGTCAGTGATGAATTCTAGCTGGACTTTTGCGTATTATATTCGGTTTATTTTGTTTTTGCTGTTTACCAGCCCCTTTAATTGCAAGCTATTTCGGCATAATAGGGGACAAATTCTACCTTAAATTAATACCAGAATTCGACAGCTCGACCCCGGTACTTAACTGGGTGGAGAAGGTGGAACTACATTGCCTGTTGTCTAGTGTGAAGAACATTGAACATGTGGTTCCTCTACGTCTGTCCGGCGGGACTTTTGCAGTATATCAAGAGCTTAGTCCCGAGGAAAAACAGGATTATGAAAAGAATCAAGGTAGCATTATACAAGGCGTTCGCTATCGACCCCCCAACTGCTTGGGAACAATTTGAGGCAAGAACCTTGCATCCCGGTGAAACTGTCAACGTTTATTTAGCCGAGCTGACAAAATTGACGGTGTTGTTTGGTGGGCTGCCTGAGCGGGCCTTGGCATGCGAATTTTTGGCAGGGCTCCTAACCAGAACAAAGCAACTCCTGCGGGCTAGTTCCAGCATAGCTTCATTGTCCCTTAACAACCTGATAGACTGGGCCAGGACTGTGATAAAGAATACTTATGAGATGGGAGAACCGGTAGTCGCTGCTGCACACCGCATATTAAATGAGGATAGACGGTCCCAGGGGCCCGTCCTGCTCGGTGAAGTAATGTGTTATAGGTGCAATGACCAGGGCCACATTGCGAGGAACTGCTGGCGGCGACCGACAGCTATTTGCTGCTACTGATGTAATAAGACTGGTCATATGCCCCGGGAGTGTTCGGGGAAACGGGGTCGGGGACAAGGTGCCAGCGTCAACCTCTTCCCCAAACAGAAATTAGATGAGGCGCTTCCGACCATTCAGGTCTATGTCAATGAGACATTGTGCTCAGCACTCTTCGACTGGGTGCTCTGGTACCGTAGTGAGTGCGGGCCTCTGCCACACTTGGAAGAATAAGACTACTAGATAAACCACCCTCAGTGGAGCGACGCGGACATATTGCAGGGTGGGCACTGAACATTCGCACTAAAACTGGAAATTCAGCTAACATCGAAGCGCTGGTACTCGAGAAACCGCTCAGCTTTAACCTGCTCCTAGGCTATGATGCCATCAGAGCCCCAGGTAGTGCTCACATAACGCAGGGGGCGATACAGTTTCAGGAGAAGGTTCCAGTGTGTGCTGCTTTGAAGATTGATCAGCCAGACTTTATTGTTGAATTTGACCAGCAGCAGAAGGCTTGGACAGCCACGTGGAAGTGGTCGGAAAACCAGGAACCAGCCAAACTGCGAAATGGAGTAACAGAGTATCATGTGCCTGACCAAATGAGGCCTGCATATGAAGAGGAACATCGTGATTGGATCAAGGATGGCTGGTTGATTCCCTATCCCTATGAGAAACTTGGACCTCCCGAAGGCCTGATTCCGCTGATGGCGGTCGCTCAGCACAATAAAGCAAAGGTGAGGCCACTGATGGACTATTGCGAACTGAACGCGCATGTTTGTGCCAGCAAGTTACGAGAGTGGCGCCAGCAGGGTTCCAATGTGTCCCTGCTGGATCTAAGAAAAGCATACGTGCAGGTTCGATTCCGTGAAACAATGTGGCCATTTAAGACGGTAGTGTTTGCTGGCAGGAGGTACTGCTTTACCAGACTAGGCTTTGGACAGAACATGGGACCCCAAATAATGAAGACCATTATTAACACTGTGTTGTCACAGGAAGAGACAATAAAAGATGGGACATCGGCGTACCTTGATGACATATGTGACCGAAGACATGGTGTCATCGTCATGTGTGAAGGCCAAACTGGCCGAGTTTGATTTGATGTGCAAGGATCCAGAACGTTTGGTGAATGCCGTTTGTGTCTTGAGCCTGAACATTCGACAGGAGCGAGGAACTTTGAAATGAAGGCGCGGAACTGCAGTTCCTGAAGTGCCCGATGTCTTCACGAGGCGAGCAGTATTCTCTGTGTGGAAAAATTGTGGGGTACCTACCAGTGTGTGGATGGACTCGCGTGGCAACAGGCATCATAAAAAAGAGGGCAAGTGCAGTCACCAAAGGCTGGATGATGAAACAGCCAACGATCTGTTGGTTTGCATGGTGAAGGAGACCATCGCAAGGGTAAAGCAGGATGACCCCGCCAAAAGAGACTGGTGCATGCAGGGAGACAAACTGAATGTGTGGGTGGATGCAAGCTCTCTGGAAATTGGTGTGATGTTGTAGAATAATGGTGCTGCGATTGAGGACGCTTGCTGGTTGCGACCGGCGAGTGACGCTGCTCAGATCAACCTGGCAGAGCTCAATGCGGTGATAAAAGGTATCAACCTGGCACTCCAGAAGAAAGCCAGGAAATTATGCATGCACACAGATTCACTATGTGTGTACACACTGACTGGCAAGACTAGGGTGCGCACTAAGGCAGCCAGCGAGATGCTGATCAGACGGAGGTTGGAGACTAAAAAAGCTGGTAACAGAGTACAACCTGTCTGTGGATGCGGTACTGGTCACTTCAAATTGCAACCTTGCTGATAGGCTCACTCGGGTGCCACAGAGATGGTATGACACCATGAAGAAGCCAAGCCAGTACCATTATGTGCTGCCTCTATTGAGGTCACAGATGAAATCAGGAAGATACACCACCTTAGATAAGGCAGGTTGGCTGTTACGTGTGTTTTTGTTTTCAAACCATCTTTTCCCTTTTTTTTCTTTTTCAGTGTTTTTATTTGACTGTGTTTCTAATGCACTCTTTTCTTCTTCATAACAGCAATTTATTTATTCATCCATTTACTAAGTGACTCATCATAGAATATACTTATGTTTTTCTTCCTAAAAAAGATTTCATACCCGCTTTTCGCACTAGTACATAAGTTTATTATTATTGAGATATTATGAACAGTTGCATTTTAAAAATCTTTCTATTTGAACTAATGTTTTTTTTTTGTATATGATTTTGTCTTTGATTATACGCGTAAGCAATAATGTACCAGTCAGGAAGTAAGTAGGGCATATAATAAAATTTAACGATAGCTATCCATTCAGCATAGCGTTAAGTGGAGGTCAGTGAGGTGACAGTTGAGCAGACCACTTCGGGTGACATTTACTCTAGCTATACCACTGGATTGATGACCCCTCTTTCTGTCGCATATTAGCAGAGATACTGAGCAGGACTGTCAGAGGAGACTGGTGCATGGGCAGCAGCGAGATTACAATCTAAGTAGATCAGAGTTCTATAGCTACAGCAGTGGCATTAGAGGCAAGTGGAAATTTCATCAAAGATGCATGTTAGCTGCGTCTGACCAAAACACTTAGTCACCGATTCACCGTGCATGAACCGGTAAATATCCAACACCCTGACAAGGAAGGCATGAGTGAATACAAGGTCTGCTAGACATACTGGTTAGGCGATGATTGGGAACCTTGAAATCACTGGTGACAATAGACCATGGATGTAATGTTTTTATAGTCTTGTTAGAACCATGCAGATCGCCTCATCAGAGTACTGTGCAGGTGGCTGGATTTGCTAAAAGGAGGGTCAGCGCTTGAAAGCTACACAGTAGTGGGAGGACGACTAAGCTAAGATCAGGTAGCAAATGTTCATTGTCCAAGCGGACATCCAAGTGTGAAACGAACTGTACTTTGTCAGATTAATAGACCCGCAAGTGTCCAAAGAGAACCTGAAATCCGTTGTAAAAGCCTGCTGGACAAGAGGGAAACTGAGCGCAAAAGACAACTAGAACAGACTGATGGATATAATTCACAACAGTGAGAATTTTTTTACGATTAATTGCAGTCCGTCTAGGTTTGCCGTATGGTGGATGCTGCATCGGCATCAGACAGTTAAAGAGTGTCTTCCTTGAGAGACCCACTAATGGAGATACTGACTGACAATGGCACCGCCTTTTCTAATGAGGAGTTTACAAAATTTGTAGATAGTTGGGAACGATATGGTACCGGACGCATCACTTAGGTAACTAACTCATTCAGTGCAGGTTGATGGTGTGCTCTGTCACTTTAAAGACTTACAACAGGCAACACAACCACAACAACCATTAGATGACGAAAATGAATCGAATTCTAAAACCAATAAGCCATTGCTTTGGTTTACGCTAGCTTCATAAGGCAGTGATTCAGGTATTAGCAGCCTTCCAGTGGACGCAGAGATTCCTGACCTTCAGACTGCAGATGAAAGCACATGCGTTGTTCCTCTTCGAAGGAATACCCAGCGAAAAATGATCGCCACCTCCCTGCTCTGCCTATGATCATGAGGAGAATGTAGGGAAAATATGGAAACCAAAAACATGGCTTACAATTAAAGTGTCCACATGTGTGTGCGTCATGTGGAATCAAACTGTTGGGAGTAGGGGGAAGAAAGAATCAAGATGGCAGTGCCCACAACTTATATAACTAATGGTCTCGCAAAATGATGCAAAATCTCACTGCTTGTGTGGATAAAAGCAGGTTGCAAAGAAAATGCTGACAGATGGTCACATGAATCCGTGTAGACTTGTTGTGTAACCGAGTCACTTTGCTATCTTGCTTTTTTTCATTAATTTTTTTTTTCCTTCCTCTTGTGTTACAGGGGAAAAAATGGTGCTGAAGTGTTTGAAAAAAAAAAAAAAAAAGTTATCTCACAAGAGATAAAATATGCAAAAATTAAGTTATAAACCAAATTATATCTTCAAATATTTCCCAATGAATATGAATAAAAATGAAATTCGCAAATAATTTTCAAAGATTAACTTACAATTCTTGTCGAAGTTTTCTCACTTTGGCTTTACAATCTGCTAATTCCACAACAAGATGATGTTTTTCTGGACTGACAGCAGTTAGTGAAGACTTTCCTTCAATTTGTGATTGGTAAAATTCCTGTTCTTGCTTCAGCTCCAACACAGTCTAAAATGAATGAATACATTAGTAGAAAAATGGGAGGAAAAAAGTTATTTCTGCTCGAAATTTCTTACAAACAAGCCCTCCCAACACATGCTATCATTGAATGCATAACCAGACAATAGTAAGAACTCAAACCTACACCGCCATGTAAAGTAAAAAATACATTAAAGTAAAATGATTATTTAATAAAATTTCTCTTACCATTTGTCAGGATGATGCATCTGGCATTCTGTCTAAAAGAGCCACATACAATTTCTTTTGGAGGAGGAAGAGAAACAAAAAGCTCAAAATTTCAATCAGGAAACAAGTGTCACCAATTTTATTGACTTATTAGTAGAGAATATACAGTATAATCACGTTGATACACCAGTTCCCATCAGATCACTTAAGTTAAGCAATGTTGAGTCTGGTTCGTACTAAAATGGATGATCATTTGGGAATTCCAGGTGCTGTATGTGCTCTCTGCTTATTTCGGCATTGTTTCCAGTTAGTCTTGAGCCACTCCTTGCAACTGAACCATAACCAATTCAGGTGTGTTTGGGATTGCGCAACCCTTGCCTCACAATGACACGTGCAGGGGTGTTCATTGTCTCTTTAGAATAAACGGAAGTATTGTTAAGTAAAGAATTTTAGTGTTAATGATTATAGTCGAATTTTCAGTAAATTTGCTGCAACTCTAACTAGTTGTTCATCTGTCATAAACAGAGCTTAACCAAATCACACATTTTTTATTAACATGTTTCAGTTACATTTAAAAATAGTCTTAATTTTAAGTTAAAGCAAGATATTAGTAATGCTTATGTAAAAAGGACGCTTTAGACAAATACATTTTTTCATATATCAAAAATATAACATGATAAAAAAGTAAAATCACCTCAGCAAGTTCATCCCGTTCTATAATCAATTTGTTCAAATGATTTAACGTCTTCTCCACATAGCTATCAAGTTGTTCTGTAGGATTGATTGGAAGCACAGATTGTGTATCATCAGTTACCTACAATAAAGAAAAAGCATACAAGAATGCAGATTTACAACATCCACATGCACAGAAAGTAGTTCATGTGAGATTAACTTTTGAGCACTATTTAATGTCAAAATGCATTAGAATTCTCTTTAATTTTAACAACTTTGGGATATTTTAAAATTTGGATGTAAATAAAATCTTTTGTATACACGTTTTTTTTACCAGGTTATTTCCAATTAGGTTACCATTTTCAGTAATGGGCAATTTTTTTTTCTTTTTATCAACTTCATGCACACAATTATTGCTTATCTGCATATAAAAGCATGATCACTCATCAATATGGTGGACTGAATATAGGATTTTAAGTGGTCTTTCACAAAAAAATATAAGTTAAAAAATTTTGTAAATTAAATATTTTTCCTATTATCAAATTGTGTTTTCGTCCACTTTTACACTCATCCTTAATTTGGTATTCATTTGCTATTGGTTAGCTGTATATTTTAGAATTTGGTTCATAACTTCTGTCATTAGATTGATTAGAATGATTCTACGAATGAGTGCATGGAAGTTTTGTGTCTATTGATAGAAAGCGAAGAAAAATTTACAAATTATAATGAAGAAAAAAAATGTTAAGCTGTTACAGTAATGAACAAAAACTAAAACCCATTTACACTTTTAAGTAGTTTTCCTATAAAGAAATAATGAAAATTTATAAGCAAACTTGTTCTGGAGGTTTGCTCGATTGCTATTACAATAGGAATTTCTGGAAAATACAAACACCAGCTTGATTATTTGGGCTAGATTGCATATCAATTACTATAGGGTCATTTAATGCCAGGGTTTGGTTTAGAGAATTTTGAACAGTTTCGTCTCTTAAGTTTTGTACAATTTGAAAAGGTTTTACTTTTTGGAACACTTCTGATGTTTGTTTTTTTAAAATATTTTCTTCAGATATGTTTGTATTTTTAACATTCTATAAGTATATGTTTTACTATTATCTGCTGGTTGCAGAGCATGAATTTGAGTGTTTCTTCAGTGTTGAGCAGATACGAGTTAGTTTTGTATGCCCAATTCAAGTTCTGTTTAGTATGATTTCTTCCCTTTGTCCCTTTAATGTTTCTTGGTTTTCATTTTTGATTGGTGTTCATGTAATTTTTTCTTGGTGCCTGTGTTCCATTCTTCTTGCCACTCGTTTTCTGATATTCCTTAATTTGTATATATCTGTTTGTATTCTGGATATTATAAGTTCTTCATGGTTGTTTCTACTTATGAATGTATTGTTTTTCTTGAATTTGGTAAGTGTTAAGTCAATATTAATCTTATTTAATGTCCAAGGCTTTCCATTGGTGAGGTTCGATAAGATCCCAGGCTAAATCTCAAATTTTGATTCTGTATGATTAGTAATTTTTTTTTTAAGTAGGATTTACAAATAGAGCTGTATATGGCATAATCATAGCCCAATGTGGATCTGATAGGTGTATGATATATTTTAAGTATTGTAGCCTAGTTTTGATTTTTGTAAGCATTTTTGTTTTGAGTTACTAATGTGCACCTTTAAATTTAGTTGCCAAAGTAATTCCTAAGAATTTGATATGTTGTACTACTGTTATTAGTTGCCCATCTAATTTGAGCTGTAGTTCGATGCAGTATGTCTCCTGCAGAAATTGTTGCATGTGGTTGTGCTTTTAGATAGTTTAATTTAAATGGATTTAAACTAAATATTGAGGCAGTGTTGCATTTGTGTTTCTATAGTTGGCATGTTTGGTGATGAGCAAGTAATTGAGAAATCGTCAATGAATAGTGTTTTTCAAATCCCATGTTAACGGTTTCAGTTATAAAGGCGCGTTCAATAAGTTTCCAGACATTTGCAAAAGCATTTAAAATTGTTGTAGACTTTTGAAAATTCAGTATGTTATTGCTATACATCTTATGAGATGATTGACCAATTTTTATGATTCATGATATGAGCATGATCTACATTTATGATGATCCTTTTTTTGGACTGTATGATCATGATCTACATTTATGATGATCCTTTTTGGACAGTATGATCATGATCTACATTTATGATGATCCCTTTTTTTGACAGTATGATCATGATCTACATTTATGATGATCCCTTTTTTTTTGACAGTATGATCATGATCTACATTTATGATGATCCTTTTTTTTGACAGTATGATCATGATCTACATTTATGATGATCCCTTTTTTTGACAGTATGATCATGATCTACATTTATGATGATCCCTTTTTTTGACAGTATGATCATGATCTACATTTATGATGATCCCTTTTTTTGACAGTATGATCATGATCTACATTTATGATGATCCCTTTTTTTGACAGTATGATCATGATCTACATTTATGATGATCCTTTTTTTGACAGTATTATCATGATCTACATTTATGATGATCCTTTTTTTGACAGTATTATCATGATCTACATTTATGATGATCCTTTTTTTGACAGTATTATCATGATCTACATTTATGATGATCCTTTTTTTTGACAGTATGATCATGATCTACATTTATGATGATCCTTTTTTTTGACAGTATGACCATGATCTACATTTATGATGATCCTTTTTTGGACTGCATGATCATGATCTACATTTATGATGATCCCTTTTTTTTTTACAGTATGATCATGATCTACATTTATGATGATCCCTTTTTTTGACAGTATGATCATGATCTACATTTATGATCCCTTTTTTTGGACAGTATGAGCATGATCTACATTTATGATGATCCTTTTTTGGACAGTATGATCATGATCTACATTTATGATGATCCTTTTTTGGACAGTATGATCATGATCTACATTTATGATGATCCTTTTTTTTGACAGTATGATCATGATCTACATTTATGATGATCCTTTTTTTTTTGACAGTATGATCATGATCTACATTTATGATGATCCCTTTTTTTGGACAGTATGAGCATGATCTACATTTATGATTATCCTTTTTTGGACAGTATGATCATGATCTACATTTATGATGATCCCTTTTTTTTGACAGTATGATCATGATCTACATTTATGATGATCCCTTTTTTTTGACAGTATGATCATGATCTACATTTATGATGATCCCTTTTTTTTGACAGTATGATCATGATCTACATTTATGATGATCCCTTTTTTTTGACAGTATGATCATGATCTACATTTATGATGATCCCTTTTTTGACAGTATGAGCATGATCTACATTTATGATGATCCCCTTTTTTGACAGTATGAGCATGATCTACATTTATGATGATCCCCTTTTTTGACAGTATGATCCTGATCTACATTTATGATGATCCCTTTTTTTGACAGTATGATCATGATCTATATTTATGATGATCCCTTTTTTTGACAGTATGATCATGATCTACATTTATGATGATCCTTTTTTGGACAGTATGATCATGATCTACATGCACTGAGTTCCCACTGGACCAACTGTCAACAGTATTATTTATTTGCAGACTATTATCCTCATCCTCTAGTTGCTGTGTCACAACATTACGACCAACTATTCCTTTGGTCTATGTCAGGTGGTAAACCATGATGAGATAGGAATGCAGACTGTATCCTCAGTAATGACTGCCTCCTATAGTTGCTGTCATCTCATCACGTTTTGGACAACTAAGTTCTGGTCAGCTTTGGGTAGGATTGAAACCACTATCTTCAGACAATTCTCACCTGGAACGGTAGAGATTCAACGTCTATCCATTGTGCCACAGGTCCATTGATGATAGGGATAGAGGACATAAGTTTATACTTTTCTATTAATATACTCAATTTTTATTTCAGTCAGTGTGGTGGGAGTGTTGAAGGTTACTGTGTGTTAGTGTTTGTGTGTTTCTTTTTATTGTAATTCTTTTGGCATTAATGACTTCTTGGTATTTCAAATTTGCTTTAATTTCTTCTAGGGAGCAGTTGTTTAATTCTATACATTTAATGGCTCCTTTTGAGGTGTTGAGAGATTTGTGAGGGTAGATTTTAAAAAAATTATATTATAGAACCTTTTACATGTTGATTCTTTTACCAGACCTTTTGAAGATGCTTGTACAAATAAAGTTCCACTTTTTAATTTGCTTTGTACTCAATTTTTGTTTATAATTTTTTTGATTAGGAATGGGGACATTTTCTTTGTATATATATTCAGAGAAATTTGTGATTTCATCTTCGTGGCTTTTTTAATTTGATTCTGGATGGAGTCTTTAAACTTTTTTTTGGAGCCACAAAGTTTTATATTGTTTTGTCATCTTTTCTCACTATCTTTCTTGGAGCCCTACAGTGGGAGATGGTTGGGGGAAACCCATTCATCCAAGCGCTTTAGGGATACAAGATTCTTAGACGGTGGATGCATATACATGTGACTGTTTCCAGAATTTCTTTGACCGCAGCAAGGCTTAATAAGCGGGTTTGTTGTTGGTGGCATTTTTTTTTTCACTATCTGATTGACCCTTGCTATCACCTAATATCAGTATGGTGATGTATTGGTGTGTGTGTGTGTGGTACAGTTTAGTCAGGAAGTTGATATCTTCAGACAGCCTGATCTGGTAGCATCAGCCATCTTTTGGAGCATTTATTTAGCAAAGTATAAATTTAGAAATTGGGTTCACAGTAGATGATACATAGTAAATTGAACAGTCTTGCAAACTGTTTATATTTGATTATAACTGTAACAGAGTCGCTGACACATGTTAACAGCAGTAGCCGTATGGCACATGCAAATGAAGGTGGAAAAGAAAAAGAATGAAAAATAGGATGTGTGTAGTCAAAAAGCAATGGAAACATGTGAATGGCAGAGGACTGGAAAAAGAGGATGCTGGCGTGAGATGGATGTGTGGCTAAAGCATGTGTTCAACATGCAAAGTAAAAGACTTTTAAAACAATGTGAAGTATGTTGCTGGAAAACACTGGCAATAAATGCCTTTTGTTAAAATTGAAAATAAAAAAATAAAAAACACGAGTCAAATTTCCTTTTGTTTCCTTGCAATTGTCTCAGATACATGTTAGGTTCAAGTGTTAAAATGTAATGACACCGTTGAAGATTATTGACCACATTACATAACTCAATTTTAAGTTGTTTTTCTTTAAATTTTTTTGACAATTGCAATTTCCTAATAGGAATAATAGTTCAATAAATGGCCAGGTATCATCTGTCGGTTTAATTCACACTTAAAATTAATGTATGGAATTTAGTCAAAAAAAAAAAAAAAAAAAAAAAAAAAAAAAACTTAGTTCAAATCTATGATTTGCATAAAGATCATCCATAACAGTAGTTCCATTACAACTCATATTCCAAATGCTTTAAGTTGATTATTATTTTGCTCTTACAGAGACAAAGCAAACGTCCTTAATGATTCCAAATAAAGAGAACCCAAAATCAATTTCACTATATTGAAATTGGCATGCTAAAATCCCATTCTATTTGGAAATGACTGTTACAGATTTTATCTCCCATTGTATTAAGACCAATTAAATATATGTACTTCTATCCAGAGATGCAAAAGTCAGCAAGTACAATACATGCCTTTTTCTACCCCCCCCCCAGAAGAAATCATTTCAAGCAGTGAGAGAAAACAAATCAGACAACCATCAAACTTATTCGAACACATGAAATGAATTCAGAAAGAAATTCATACACTATATAAATAAAAGTCAACAGTTGGTGTCTTTTTCTTTAGGCCATAAGGAATAATATGTAGAAATAAATGATTTTCTAATTTAATGATTTATAATATTTTATGAATATTATAGTTCGCTATAAAAACAGTGAAGTATAATTTTTGTTATCATTTTGATGGAAAGTGTACATTAGTATTTGTTAACAGTTTATCTGGAAAAACTGGCATGTAGAGGTTGAAGAATTATAGCTCACAGCACCGTAACTCTTTGCAAAGGGGACTTTATTCCTTGATCATTTTGTTCCATATGCTCACGCAACTTTTGCTGATGGAGGTTTACTTATCAAGCATGAGCAAAATACTCCTTTCCCTTAAAGTTTGGCCATTTATGTTCAACAACTCTCACCACTTCATGTGGCTTATTTCGTCCTCTTTCTTGGCAGTACAATTACTGAGTTTATATTAGAAGTGTCATCGGAAGAGGCATCATCTGTATTTATGCCGGGTGACTGTTCACCTAATTTCTTTCCAACCGTTACAAATTTTTCACTCGCATTATCTGAAGACATGTTAGAACAGACTGTAAACAAGCTTGGTCCCTTTATGGGTCACAGATCTTTCACATGGCGTGGCATTCCATTGACCTGTGTACTGTGTATTGTGGTACATTGTCCATGCGGGCCTTTTAGTCTGCTGTTGTTTGTCAGCACTTATGTTCCCTTGATTCCTTTCAGTCATATGTGGTATTGATAGACCATGTTGGCAGGTGCTTTGATATGACATACCAATATACTGCTTCTGGTATAGTATACCATTTTCTGGCTACAATCTTATCTGCAATTATTGTTCGATGATGCCGTCACCAGAGAGGACATATGCAAAGTTAAATCAAAGTCAGATTCTCCACTTATCTAGGAAAGTTTGAACCAAACTGCTTATTTGTCAGAATCATCAGTGGACTCTGCTCATAGAAGAGCGTCTTCAGCTGGTTGATTACACTTTTCGCGTCTTGCTGAGGAAGACGTCACTAGATGGCAAACTGAGTGGGGCTGCTATAAATCAATGTCAATGCAATGAGTAATATCTCCTACTACTCGATGCCATGTTTAACATTTAAAGTCTCCTCTGACACTCTTCACATTCTCTGACGATGGTTTTCACAGTAACCTTAGAAACCTCAGGGTCAATCTGTTTTGCAAAGTAGAGTATCCATCTCACACCAGGCATGACTGCTTTGTCAGTGAAAAATCTGGATCAGATCAAATCCGACTGAGCTCACAGTGCATTCAGGTTAAACAGGATCAGCGTTCCTCTTAATTGCATCAAGCCACCTCTGAGACACTCTCCTCAGTCGATCCACCTTGTTTTGCTAGATTTGACCATGGATACATCCATCAACAGCACGTATTCCTCCACCAATTTTATTATTATATCAAGCTGTCATCTAATTTCACTTGTAGCTTTGGTTTATACTCTGGCTCTTTCTGTAAGAGTATCCAAAATTTATTCATGAACACAAGCAGAATCAGTTATCAAGTGCAAGGTGGTCATCTTTCAGAGGACTGCCAGGTTTATTCCTTTAATAACAGCATCGAGTTCCACAAAATTAATATTGGGAAACCTTTTCTGAATTTCAGCAAACATACTCTACCACGAAACCATTATATACCAACTAGCCTGAGTGCCTGGTGTTTCTTGGCTGTTTGGAAGTAGTAGTAGTAGGCAGGCAGGCAGGCTCAAACCCGTACCACGAAGAAGGAAAAGAATGTGAAAAAAAAGTAACGTCTTGCTGTTGCATCCATTTCCAAACTGGAAGTTGTGAAGGTTTAAATTAAGGCTAGTCAATCGAAAAGAGGGAAGGACTTTCAAAAATATCAGCAAAATAAGCGACCCCTTACTGTAGAAAAGTGCCCAGTTGAGGGTGAAGGAATTAATGATTTAACCAATTTTTCGATATTTGTCGTCCGAAGGGTCGAGCTTCAAAACGATAGCGATCTCATGAAAATCAGTTGCCTCTGTCAAGTTTTAGGCATACATTTAAACAGACAGGTGAGATTTATATTATAGATGACATGCAGGTAGCGAGAGAGCTTGCATCGACCCATATGCTAAGCTCATAGGTTAACTGTGGGTATACTGGTATAAAAAGTTACATGGATCGTCAAACAATCCTGGAACAGATTCTTTCTAGGTCTTGAACTCTTATAACAGAAGAGAGAGGCAGACGAGCCTTTTACTGTGGAAATTGGGTGTCGCAGAATTTGTCAAGAGACCCACCTCTCAACATGAGTGTTAAAACACAATGTTGTCAACATCACACATTTAACACACCAGGTCCACCTATTCCAACCATTTGGACACTGCGATTGGGTGAGATGCCATGAAATTCGAGAATCTGCCAGATGTCAAATTTGTGTTTGTTTGGTTAGCCAAAATAGTTTGTTCTGAAGAGATAAGCGAATTAATAACTCGCAGCACCAGAACTCTTTGCAAGGAGGATGTTTTCCTAGATCACCATTTTGTTCTATATGTATGTGCATCTTTTGCTGATGGAGATTTACTTATCAAGCATGAGCAAAATATTTCTTTCCCTTAGAGTTTGGCCATTTATGTTCAGCAACTCTTGCCACTTCACGTGACTTATTTCGTTCTTCCCCATAAAACATGCCACAATTTCTGCATGTTCTCCTGGTTTCCCCACACTGCCAGCAGAGATAGAATACCTTTTTCTTCTTTTAGATAAGGTTGTTTGTAGCAAAAGGCTCCGGCGATACTACACAAATTTGATTTAAACTTAGTGACAAGTTTTAAAATTAAATAATGCTTCATGATTTTAATTTGTCTTCCTGAATGTATTAAAGGGAATAACAAAATATTGCAATGTCATCTGGCAATTCATAATATATAGAATCGCTCCAGTACAGAATAGTTAACTAAGCTCTCCTCTCCATATGTCAAGTTTCAGTACTGTCTGTAAACTGCAGCAGTAAAAATATCTTCTAAGGACTGCTTCCTTTTTGTAAAATAAAACAATCATATGAAATCTTTGATTGCTTTTCATTATTTCTTTTTTGACTAAAAGAAAACAATATTTTCTTTTTTATACACAAAATGACAAAATATAATCTAACTTTTAAAGACTTTATTCATAAAAACAAACAAAAACGTTTAATACCTTTTCAAATATTTTTTTTACTAAAACCACAGAAAAACACTTAATACCATAAAAAGTAAATTGATTATCTTCCAACTACAATTTTTTTCTTAAACTAAAAACAAACAGAACTTATTACAAAGACCACATTATTCTTTTTTAAATTAGATACTGACATTGTTTTGTGGAAAAAGAAAACAAAATAAAATATTTTTTCTTTTAAATAAAATAACTTTTACAAATTTATTAAACTGAATATAAATAGTAAAACATTTCATACCTTCTTACAAATGTTTTTAATAAAACCACAAAATTCCACTTAAACCAGAACAAAAAATAAATTATCTTTTAACTACAAATTATTCCTTAACTATTTTCGTTTTTATTAGATGAAATAAAAATACCACTTTACAAGATAAAGACTTTTTTATTAACCTAAAATCAAACAGAAAAATGTTTCTTGTGGAGTTTTTTTTTTAAATTTAAAACCAAAAACTAAACTGATTTACCAATACAAAACCAACTTGGTACTACTTCAGTTTACAGACCATGTTATTCCTTCGGTATGCTTTTCCAGTTAAATTTTAGTAAATTGTTAGGTACAAATATAGAATAATTAACTAAGCCGCTGACATAATTATTTCAGCACTGTTAGTAAACTGCAGTGGCACAAATATCTTAACTGTTTCTTGCTTCTAAAAAAAATATGACAACTGCATACAAAATCTTAACCTGCTTTCTATTATGACTTCTTTCTTAAAAAGAAAGAAAAAAAAATTTTTTTTTTTTATTATATTGAGTATATTTTTGTTTACATTTTACAAGTCAAAGTTCTTTTCTTCACAAGTATAAAGACAAGAAAACTTTATCATAAAAAATTTAGCATGTCAACCATTTGCGTTTTCTGAAGTCATGTTCCCAAGCAATGCCAGGATACTGGTCAGCTAGTTTATGAGAAATTGCTATATTATTTACCTTTTTGCAACATTTCTTAAATAAGTGTTATTTTACCAATCATTTTTTTTTTTTTTTCATGAAAATTATTTAACCTAAGTTACTGATTCATTATCTCTCCACCTTCAAAAACAATGTAAATATTTTTCCAATCATCCTAAAATTGTGGAGAGAAAAAAATAAATAAAATATCAGTTTGTATTGAATTCAAATTTTCGCACTTACCTCTTTGATATGATCAACAATTGCATGTTGCACTTTAATATCTAAAGTTTTTATCTTTTCAATAAAGTGTTCCTTGCGTTCACACTGCACTGCACAACCAAGCACAAGGAGGAGAGCCTTCTTCAGCTCTTCAAAACTTGGATCTACAAGAAAAGGTCAGGCGAGTTTTTCAATGATATAGTAGACAAACAAAAGACTACATTCATCTTGAAACATAAAAGCAGTGTTTTGCTTTTTCAAGATCTATTTTGATGTGGCATATGATAACAAGATTCACGTATCAATAGACATGAAAGTAAACAATGGCTTAATTTGATAAAAGCCTTGCATTTAATAAGATACTTCAGTGTCATATCATAAGAGAAAGAATGCTCTATTTCTTGTGACATTGAAGGACCTATAATAATGCAGACACTAATGTGGTATATTAACCAGAGTTCATTTACAGAATAGATTGTTACAGAAAGTCTGTGTCCTCTTTTTGACCTTCATCAAATGAAGATAAAATTTTTAAAAGGTAAGGCTCTAGCAATTTCGTAGAAATTAGTTTTTTCTTCATAAAGAAAAAAAAAAAAACAATGAATTCCACTAAAAAGTGAAGAACTCGTATCCCTGCTGAAACAAAATCAGTAAGAGAAAAATCTAGATACACACCATTCGCAGATATAATACTTTATAAAAACTGGAAGTTGTAGTCGGAAGAGGACATAGTGGAAATTTTTGAAACATTAAGGAAGAGAACATAATTCAGACCCAACAAACAAAAGAGACAGTTATCACATCTGCAACATCTGAACAGCAGAGTTGACTAATCATCAATAGAAAAGCACATGAGCAAAAATAAAAACTTATGCTTGTCGCATTCAACTGATTGGCAGGAGAAACATTGTAGTTGAATTTCAACAGACTATTGCACAACGAATTTATAACAAAAAAAATTTATAATAAAAAATTTTTTAGATTGCATGATCTAATGTCCGCCTTTACAAATAGATGTTACTACAGTATATTCTTCCAATATATATGGCTAGAATTTCAAACAAGCTTTATTTGAAGATAGGAGGAACACTGAAAGTCATAAAAAAGAAGATAAGGTTAAATAAATCATGGTAGTGGACCTGCAATACAAGGAAGATAGGTGGAGGGCATTATCTAAAAAAGAGAAACTAATGAAAAGGGTTCAAAAAGAGGGAGAAAAAGAAAGGAAGGAAGGAAACAGATTTTATGTAACAACGGGGCGACGGACGAATATATACGGAGGGACGGAGGGGGCGACGGACGAATACATACGGAGGGGGCGACGGACGAATACATACGGAGGGGGCGACGGACGAATACATACGGAGGGGGCGACGGACGAATACATACGGAGGGGGCGACGGACGAATACATACGGAGGGGGCGACGGACGAATACATAAGGAGGGGGCGACGGACGAATACATACGGAGGGGGCGACGGACGAATACATACGGAGGGGGCGACGGACGAATACATACGGAGGGGGCGACGGACGAATACATACGAAGGGAGGGACGGGGCGACGGACGAATACATACGAAGGGAGGGACGGGGCGACGGACGAATACATACGAAGGGAGGGACGGGGCGACGGACGAATACATACGAAGGGAGGGACGGGGCGACGGACGAATACATACGAAGGGAGGGACGGGGCGACGGACGAATACATACGAAGGGAGGGACGGGGCGACGGACGAATACATACGAAGGGAGGGACGGGGCGACGGACGAATACATACGAAGGGAGGGACGGGGCGACGGACGAATACATACGAAGGGAGGGACGGGGCGACGGACGAATACATACGAAGGGAGGGACGGGGCGACGGACGAATACATACGAAGGGAGGGACGGGGCGACGGACGAATACATACGAAGGGAGGGACGGGGCGACGGACGAATACATACGAAGGGAGGGAGGGGGCGACGGACGAATACATACGAAGGGAGGGACGGGGCGACGGACGAATACATACGAAGGGAGGGACGGGGCGACGGACGAATACATACGAAGGGAGGGACGGGGCGACGGACGAATACATACGAAGGGAGGGACGGGGCGACGGACGAATACATACGAAGGGAGGGAGGGGGCGACGGACGAATACATACGAAGGGAGGGAGGGGGCGACGGACGAATACATACGAAGGGAGGGACGGGGCGACGGACGAATACATACGAAGGGAGGGACGGGGCGACGGACGAATACATACGAAGGGAGGGACGGGGCGACGGACGAATACATACGAAGGGAGGGACGGGGCGACGGACGAATACATACGAAGGGAGGGACGGGGCGACGGACGAATACATACGAAGGGAGGGACGGGGCGACGGACGAATACATACGAAGGGAGGGACGGGGCGACGGACGAATACATACGAAGGGAGGGACGGGGCGACGGACGAATACATACGAAGGGAGGGACGGGGCGACGGACGAATACATACGAAGGGAGGGACGGGGCGACGGACGAATACATACGAAGGGAGGGACGGGGCGACGGACGAATACATACGAAGGGAGGGACGGGGCGACGGACGAATACATACGAAGGGAGGGACGGGGCGACGGACGAATACATACGAAGGGAGGGACGGGGCGACGGACGAATACATACGAAGGGAGGGACGGGGCGACGGACGAATACATACGAAGGGAGGGACGGGGCGACGGACGAATACATACGAAGGGAGGGACGGGGCGACGGACGAATACATACGAAGGGAGGGACGGGGCGACGGACGAATACATACGAAGGGAGGGACGGGGCGACGGACGAATACATACGAAGGGAGGGACGGGGCGACGGACGAATACATACGAAGGGAGGGACGGGGCGACGGACGAATACATACGAAGGGAGGGACGGGGCGACGGACGAATACATACGAAGGGAGGGACGGGGCGACGGACGAATACATACGAAGGGAGGGACGGGGCGACGGACGAATACATACGAAGGGAGGGACGGGGCGACGGACGAATACATACGAAGGGAGGGACGGGGCGACGGACGAATACATACGAAGGGAGGGACGGGGCGACGGACGAATACATACGAAGGGAGGGACGGGGCGACGGACGAATACATACGAAGGGAGGGACGGGGCGACGGACGAATACATACGAAGGGAGGGACGGGGCGACGGACGAATACATACGAAGGGAGGGACGGGGCGACGGACGAATACATACGAAGGGAGGGACGGGGCGACGGACGAATACATACGAAGGGAGGGACGGGGCGACGGACGAATACATACGAAGGGAGGGACGGGGCGACGGACGAATACATACGAAGGGAGGGACGGGGCGACGGACGAATACATACGAAGGGAGGGACGGGGCGACGGACGAATACATACGAAGGGAGGGAGGGGGCGACGGACGAATACATACGAAGGGAGGGAGGGGGCGACGGACGAATACATACGAAGGGAGGGACGGGGAGACGGACGAATACATACGAAGGGAGGGACGGGGAGACGGACGAATACATACGAAGGGAGGGACGGGGCGACGGACGAATACATACGAAGGGAGGGACGGGGCGACGGACGAATACATACGAAGGGAGGGACGGGGTGACGGACGAATACATACGAAGGGAGGGAGGGGGCGACGGACGAATATATACGAAGGGAGGGAGGGAGGACGGATGAATACGAAAGAGAGTGATGGACGATTAAAGAAAGAGTCATGGACGAATAGAGAGTTATTGTTGAATAGATAGAGTGGGGTGAATGAATTTAGAATTGCTTAACAAGGATGTTTATAGCTGTTCATTTACAAATTGACAACAATATTGACCTAAATTTAAAACCATCTGAAACCAGACAATCAAGAAAATAAAACAAATAATCAAGGTACATTTTAAAGAAAAAAAACATTTTACAAATATAGTTAAGTTTACTTATTACTATTTCCTTTCTAATGTCATTTGGAGAAAAAAAATACAAGTAAAGAAACAAACCTTTTTCAGGGTCTCTACAAATCGTTTGGACATTAGGCAACCTCATTATCAATATCTGTTGAAGGACTTCCTGGAACAGAGATATACAATCATTAAGTTATATATATATATATAAATATAATCTAATATTCGTGTGTGTGTGTGTGTGTGTATATATATATATATATTACCCGGTAATAAAATGCGCTTGAATTTTTGATTAATGCAGATTTCGTATTTATTATTATATATTGGACCATTAACATTGAACAGATTTAAAAAAAAAAAAGAAAAAAAAAAAAAAGACTCGTGCACCAAAAATTGAAACCAAAACGTTTAGCTTACGCTTTACTTTTTCCTTAGCCGTTATCAATATGCTTGCTAGACCAAACACTGACAGGAGGCAAATAGGCAAAAAATTTTAAACATATATACATAAATCTATCTAGAAAGAGGTTTGTATTTACTTAGCAATACACATGGCCAATAAAATGCTTTGGATAATCACAGAGTTCAAGGGGTTTCTGCTAAAATAGTTTTATTTTAAAAACCAGAGCACTTTAAGTTTTCAAAATACCACCGTTTTGTTCGGAAATGAATATACTTTCAAATGATTTAGTAAATATATATATTATATATTTTTAGAGTTTTAAGTAAATAAAGTGATTAAAGTGTGAACATCATACAACAGCATTTTCGGTAAGATTTTGTAACGACCTCTGCCCCCTGATTTGTAAACACTCATACCGCATGTCTGTTAAGAATTTTTTAATGAAATTTTGAAATCAGCCAGGAGAGATGTCACTTAATAATTTCGAGTGTCCGAAATTCATTTGACGACTCGTTTTTTGTTGTGTTAAAAAATAGATTTCAAAATGACGAGTATGGAAAATTTTGAAAAGAAATTTCTTCGTACACTCACTATTAAATAAAACTATCTTTTTACTATGTTTATTCGTTAAAAAGATAATTGGACAGTGTTTTCTCTAGTGGTACGTAGAAATTTAAAAAGCATGATATCCAAAAAAAATCGTTATGAATTTGAATCTAGACTGATGTAGTATTAGTAATAGCAGCAGCAATGATAGCATGATGTAAATAGACGTTTTGTTTTTGTTTTTATTCCAGACCGATTTTTTTTTTAAATCTGGTTAAGTCATTTTTACATATTTAGTTAGAGCTATTTTGTTATCAACTATATAAATATTTTTAACAATTGGTTGGTTTTGTTTTACGGCATATGAACTTTTTTCAGGTTATTTAATGCCGAATCTAGTGATTTTGAGGAACGATTTTTTTAATGGAGTATATTTGTTTAAGTCGGATTCTATTTAACCCATAGTTGGGACCCTAACAGGTACTACCACTCCGGGTCAGAGTGGACCTGGGAGCAATGGCAATTAAAGGGTGGCTCCACACTCCCAAAGGCCCGCAAGCTGGGGCCTCACCATCGGATATAGTTTTAGGTCATATCCAGGACCGTTGTATAAAGGGATCTTTTTAAATTTTTTTATAAAGGCCAATTTTTTTTAAGATTGGAGAGTATGGTGTGGGGATTGTTTTTATCAAATAACTCTTTAATATTGTTTTCTTTGTAGAATCGATTTCTTACTGTTACAAAATCAGTACATTCAATTAATGTTTGATTGTGAGTGGTGTTTGACAAGGTATACAGATGGGTTGGCTTTTTTTTAGGAGATGAGTGGGTTAAGTGGGTATGGCCTATTTTTATTCTTGTTAGTTTGACTTCTTTTCTGTTTAATTTCCTATTTTATTCTTGTTTTTTGATTTTTAGCATGATTTTATGAAGTTTATTGTTAGGGTGTTTATTCAAGTAGGTTTGCCATTTCTCTGTTGTATATGCGTTGATACGTCTTTAGATCTATGATGGAATTTTAAAATTTGCATCGATTGAGAGATTTAAGGTGTTTTTGCTGCAGAATCTGCTAATTCATTACCTTTAATACCGGAATGGCTCGGTATCAAGCAGAAAATGATTTCTTTTTTACTGTTTAATTCAGTTAATTTTTGGAGTAATTCTGCAATTAGGGGGTTGTCCATCTTTTTAATCGCTTTTAGAGTAGATTGGGAGTCTGAAAGGATTATAAATTTTTTTTTTTTTTGTTGGAGAGTTTGAGAGCTAGGATTAGAGCATGTATTTCAGCACTGAAGATCGAGGTTTCTTTTGGGAGGTTTGATTGTTTTTTGACTGATTTATTGAGTATTGCTGCATTGGCTGTTGCGTTATTTTGTTTAGACCCATCTGTATAGATGTGTGTATGGTCTGGATACTTTTCTTTGATTTTATCGAGATCATCATAAGTTATTGGATGAGTATGTTTCTTTTCATATTTGCTTAAACTTAGGTCGATGTTAGGGGATACAATTTTCCAGGGAGGGGTTTTGAGTAGGACAGTTTCGTGAATTTTGGTTGTGGGTAGATTTGCTTCTTTGGAAATCGATTTTATTCTAAGTCCAAAGGTTTTGATTGCATTTTCTTTTTGGTCGAAAAGGTGTTTACGGTTTGGGTTTAAAGTGCTGGGTTTGTAGGGTTAGCTGTAAGTTTTGTGTAGTATTTTAGACCAAGGTTTTGATTTCTAAGCATTGGAGGAGTTTCATGTGCTTCTGCATACAGGCTTTCTACAGGGGAGGTTGGAAATGCTCCTAGTGCTAGTCTTAGTCCGGAGTGGCATATTGTGTTGAGGGTTTTTAGATATGACTTTCTGGTGGATTGATATATGAAGCTACCATAATCTATTTTTGATCTAATTAATGCTCTCTATAGTTTGAGTAGTATGTTCTTGTCAGCTCCCCAATCTGTATGGGCGATGACTCGTAGGAGTTGTAATGCTTTATTACATTTGGTTTTGATATGATTGATGTGTGGAATGAAATTTAGTTTTTTGTCAAAAATGATTCCCAGGTGCTTGTGTTCGTTTACGAATGGAATTTTTTCGTCTTCAATCTGTAAGGTTGGGTCAGGGTGGAGTTTGCATTGGTTACAGAAATGGATGCATTTTGTTTTAGTTTTGGAGAATTTGAAACCATTTTTAGTTTCCCATTTATTAATTTTATTTATGTTGTAGTTTTCTTTCAATAGTGTGAGTGTATTTAGATCTGTAGCTGATTGAGCAGTCATCTACATATAAGGAGCTATGTATATCAGGAGAGAGTTCTTTTATAATGTTATTGATTTTTATGTTAAAGATAGTTGTTGATAATATGCTGCCTTGGGGCACTCCTTGATTTTGTGGGTCTGATAAAATAGAGTCTATGCGAACGTGAAAAGATCTGTCTGTTAGGAAGTTTTTTTTATGAATTCAGGTAATCTGGCTCTTAGTCCGATGTTGTGATCTTTTATGATACTGTGTTTCCAGGTAATTTCATATGCTTTCTCAAGATCGAAAAAAACAGATGTTACGTGTTCCTTATTGAGAAAAGCTTCTCGGATGTAATTTTCGAGATTAGTGATATGGTCTATACATCCTCGATTTTTTTGGTACCCACACTGGATTTTAGAAATTATTTTGTTGTCATCTAGATACCATATAAGACGGTAGTTAATCATTCTTTCGAACGTTTTGCATAGGCAGCTTGTGAGAGCTATTGGTTTGTAGTTTTCTGGGTTTGATGTATCTTTTCCCAATTTGGGTATCGGTATTATTGTTGCATTTTTCCATGAAGTTGGGAAATCTTTTGTTTTCCATATTTTATTATAAATTTTGAGGAGTTTTAATGATTCAGGTGGAATTTCTTCAAGGAAACTGGAGTGCACTTCATCTGGTCCTACAGCTGAGTTATGGGATTTTTCTATGGCGGTTTCTAGTTCATTGAGGGAGAAGATTTCATTGTGAGGCTCTTGGGTTTTGGAGTTAAAGTTTATTTTGTATTTTTCTTCGTGTTTCTTAATTATTTGGAATTGTCTATTGTAGTGTTTTGAGTTTTCAACAAAGGTTTTAGCTAGTGTGTTAGCAATATCTTTTTTATCAGTTATTTTCTGTTTATTTGTAAGAAGGTGTTTGATTGGATTCGGATTATATTTTCCAGTTATTTTCCTAATCATTTCCCAGACGGTTTTGGGTTTAGTGGTAATGTTGATTTTGTTGACAAATTGTTGCCAGCAGGATCTTTTGCATTCTTTAATTGTTTTTCGAGTTTTAGCTCTTTGGTGTTTGTATTCTATTAAGTTGTTCGTTGTTTTTTAAATTTTCTTAAGGCTGCCTTTCTCTGTCTAATGGCCGTTTTACATTCTGGATTGAACCATGGTTTTTTTTTTTTTTTTTTTTTTTTTTTTTTCGAGGAGAATTTTTGGGTATGCATTTTTTGCCTATTGTTATGAGTACTTCCGTGAATTCTATTGTTTGGATTTGATGTTCTGTTAATTTTAGTGAACAAAGTTCTTTACATTCGGCCCAGTTGGCTTTGTTTGTGTAAAAATTTAAATGGCTTAAATTATTTCAATATTGGTATATATAAAAAGAGCTGGATAAGCTAAGAAAGAATCCTTTTAAATTTTAAAAATCCAATTAAAATCAAGGAAGTTATGACTATTTTTATGACCTGCGTGTTTGGATATTTTTCCCCTCTTTAAGACCATATGCATTTTGTCACATTTTTTGTACTACTTTTTCAGTAAAAATGCTATATCTTTGTTAAAACACAAGACTAAGCAATGAAATTTACCATATAAGTGTATTTTTGTGCAAGGAATCTGAATATGCTACTGGAAATCTCTAGAAATGAATGGTTTCCAAATAATCTGCAGTAAATGCACATAAATATGCTGCAATTCCTTAAAAATGTCAAGTATTCATTAAAAGAAAAAAAGTTAGAACTCAAAGTTTAGTTGTAATGCATTTTATGTGCCAAAAACTGAAATCGAAATCTAGGATTGGTTAAAAATGAATATATTGCAATATTTCTTTGGTATTATTGTAGATTAATACCTTCTGTTACCCCTCCCCATCTGACCACCTCTCCAAAATATGTGATTCTACCTTTATAGACAATTGCATGTGAACAACTTGAAAAACTTTAATAAAAAGATAAACAAAAATTATTTTAGAATTTAATGTAAAATGATTTCCCATTTTGAATCATTCAAGCGTTTTAGGGCAGTTACCCCCCCCCCTTTTCCTATGATAGATAAATCCTGGGTGTTTTTTTTTGTTTTTTTGTTTGTTTTCTAAAAGGTGATTATGCGTGGTTTTAAGAGGGTCTTTGCGCAATTATGAGAAGGTAGGGAGGTCACCACTCTGACTTTAGGTTAATGATAGGCCTAAGGAAAATTATGTGTGAACATCCTGAAGACTTGATAGAAACAAAACAAAAACAATTTTAGAATTTAGTGTGGGAGTTGGTTTCACATATATGTAAAATAATTCACCATTTCAAGACGATCCTAGCATTTTAGGACAGTTGACCAATTTATTTGGGGGGGGGGGAGATTAATCATGTACACTTTTCTTTAAACGTTTTTTTATGCTTTTTTTTACGTTTATATGAGCTCACAGAGGAAGTTTGTTTAGTGGAGAGCTCTGCCACTTGTACTTAGTGTTATTGTTAAGGCTAAAGGTTTTAGGAGGAGGCTTGCCACTCATACCTATGATTAGACATAGAATTAAGCAAGTTTTTTTTTTTTCAAGAGGGTGTTTGATACCCATTGTGAAACTTTACAAGAATTATGACAAACAGACAAAAATAAATGTTATTTAAAAAAGTGACGTCCCTCTAACAGAAAACATGCTTGGAAAAATATCATGTATTTAAATTCTATTTAAATATAAAAAAAGAAACAAGTTGTTAAAATTGTTAAAAATTTGGAATTAATGTTATTTTGATTTTTAATTACATTTCATGTCTTCCTACCGTTGTTATTTTTTAACTGAGCACCTCCTACAAATATTTAAATATTGATTATTTTTATTTTATTTTATTTTTTTTTAATCGGGTAGATTAGTTTCCATTCGATAATATTTCACTGAAAACATCTTTTTAAGGGATGAAAATTAGAAGTGTGTGTACCGTTCGTACACGTGAACCAAAACATCATATTTCACATTTTCGCTTGTTAAAATATTTTAAAATTTACTACTACTCAATTTTTAAAAATATTTGTATGGTTGATAACAAAATAGCTCTAACTAAACATGTAAGAATTTTTATTTATAACCAGATTTTCAATTAAAAAAAAAAATCGATTTGGAATACAAATAAACAACAAAAACAAAACGTCTGTTTACGCCATGTTATCGCTGCTGCTGAGTCCTACTATTACTAATACTACAGAAGTCTTGATTCAAATTCATAACGATTTTTTTGGATATTATGTTTTTAAATTGCTACGTACCACTAGAGAAAACACTGTCCAATCATCTTTTTAACGAATAAACATAGTAAAAGAAAAGATAGTTTTATTTAATAGTGAGTGTACGAAGAAATTTCTTTTCAAAACTTTCAATACTCATTTTGAAATCTTTTAACAAAAAAACGAGTCATCAAATGAATTTCAGACACTCAAAATTATTAAAAATGACATCTCTTTTGGCTAATTTCCAAATTTCATTAAAAAATTCTTCACGGAAACACAGTATGACTTTTTAGAAATCCGGCTGGGGGGGTTACAAAATCTTACCGAAAATGTTCACATTTTTATCACTTTATTTGCTTAAAACTCTAAAAACATATAGTGTATGTTATTTACTAATTCATTTGAAAGTATTTTCATTTCCGAACACAAAGGTGGTATTTTGAAGACTTAATATGCTTTGGTTTTTAAAATAAAACTATTTTAGCAGAAACCCCTTGAAATCTGATTATCCAAAGAGTTTTAACGGCCATGAGTATTGCTAGTTTGTGTTCCACCTGGGTATGTGGTTTTGGATGGAGTTACTGTAATTGATTATAATAGGGAAGTGATCACTTCCACAGGGTTCTTCATAAGTGCTCCATGTATAATCCAAGAAGCTTGATGGATCACACATGGTAAGATCAATGGCACTAGTTGATCCGTTTGTTGGATTTAAGTATGGGGGATGTTTTTGATTGAGAAGGCATAAGTTATTTTTGTTAATTGTTTAATTTTGTTTCCTTTTGAGTTTGTGACTTCACATCCCCATAATGTACTGTGGCAGTTAAAGTCTCCTAGGAGAATGAATGGTGAACGCAGTTGTTTTATGAAATTTTCTACTTCATTTTTATTTATTGGTTCATGAGGAGGGAGGTATATTGAGCAGATTGTTTTGTGTAATGTGACTCGAGTTGTAATTGCTTGGAGATTTGTTTTGACAGAAATTGCTTTGAGGTATGTTATCCCTTACAAGAATTGAGGTGCCTCCATTAGCACGAAGGCCTGTGTTATGGAAATAGTTGTATTGTTCATAGTTTGGGGTTTTGAAATGGTTATTGTATAGGAAGGTTTCTTGTAAACAGACAATGTCTGGGTTGAAGAGTGAGATAAGTATAAGAAGTTCATTATAGTTAGATCTTATTCCACGAAAATTCCATTGGATAATTTGTTGCTTTATTTCTACCCATGAGGTTGTTTAGCTTTTCTCTATTTCCATCTCTTTAGAAGCAGAGGGTTTATCTTTTGTCGGAGTTTGTGTCTTTGGTGAAGTGTTTTGCTGGGTTTTTTTTTCTTTTTTTGTTTGGATCTGGACGTCAATCTGGATCTTGCTTGAAATGTTGCTGTTTTAGCTTCTTGTTCATTTTTTCCCCTCTTGATTACTTGTTTGGTTTCTTTTTTTTATCTAGGGTGTTTTCGGTTTCCATTTTTTCTAGAATTTGGAATCTATTTTGAGTGTCTATTGTTTGGTTTTCTTTTCTGGAACGTTCTTCATTTGCTGTTTTATCATTTTTTTTAATTTAATTAATGTTTTTATTAATTTCTGGTGGTTGTTTTGTTGGTTTCTGTGATAATTTTTTTAAATGGTTCTGTTGTGGATGGAATATTATTTTCTTTGTTTGAATTTCTAATTTCTATTTTGTTTCCCAGATTTGAGTATTTTTCTTTTAGGCTATTTTTAAATTCTAGCCATTCTTTAATGTTTAATGTAATCAGTTTGTTTATCAGTTCCCTATATTGATCATGTATTTCATTATGTTGGTATGGTTTAGTTGTCTTTTTTGTTGTCTCAGCATATGTGTTGTCTTTCATGTACGTCTCAACTATTTTTCTGGCTTCTGAAAAGGTTGTCTTTTTTTTTGTACTTTACTTCTATAATTTCTTTCCTTTTTATATGTTTTGCATATTTTAGAGAAGACCGGGTGATCTTTGCAGTTTGCGCATTTCACCTCATTTTTCTTTGGTGTGGTCAGGCTCTTTGTTGCCGCATTTTCCGCATATTTTTTTTTTATTCCTTTATAGGCTTCTTTATGATGTCCATATTTTTGTCAATGGAAACATCTTAATGGAACTGGGATATATTGGTCTACTTTTACATTTCAGTAGCCAATTTTTATTTCCTAAGGTATTTTTGGTTTGTTAAACGTTAATATATATGTGTTGGTTGTTATTTTATTGTTTCTTTTTATGTTTATGCGGATGTGGTTGATTACTCCTTGTTTTTCTAATTCGGTTTTTATTTCGTCTTCAGTTGCTAGTGATAGTTCATAACTTCGAACTACTCCTTTCAAAGTGTTTAGTGTTTTATGAGGAAAGACTTTGCACTTGTACTCATGGAAGTTTTTCATTTTGAATAGAGATTGAACATCTCTAAGATTGGTTATCTCAACTAGTAGATTTCCATCTTTTGTTTTTTTTTTTTATCATTTTTGGTTTATTTTTGTGGATAATGTCTTTTCTATTAGAAAAGGTAATAAATTTTTTTATTTTCGATTAATTCAATAACCAAGAATCGTGGGAAGTTTCCTTCATCTATAGTTGAAACGGTTTTCCTTAGTTTTGAATTGTTGTTCTTCATCTGAGTTTGAGAGGTCAGAGTTAGAGGAATGGTTTCTTTTAAGGGTTTTGAGGTGGGTGCATTTGTTTTTATCAGCCGTGGATTTTGGGATTTATTTTTCATCAACCAAGCTCCCTACCCACTTCGGAGTCCAAAATTGGGGCATAGTAAGAGGGAAACCCATTCGTCTTGACCATGTCGGGGCTACGTGGAGGATATACTCTTTTGGTAAGGAGTTCTCAAGCACTATATTTTCTGTTCAATATGTCCTCAAAAATACATTTGCTAAGATGGAGTGTTGAGTTCTGGTCTTTCCAATTGATTGACCCTTGCCACCGCCTTCTAGCACTTACTTGGTTTGCCTATTTTTTGTAGTGGGGGAAAAAAATAAAAAAAATAAAAAAAGATGGGAGTACCTTTAATTTTCATTCTTTGTTGTGGTAGTTGGTACTTTGGGTGTAAGTGCTAGGGCTTGGCGTGACTGGCCGATTGGTCGGATCGGGCCTCTCCGACCACCCGTCTAGCTGAAATAAGGGCCGAAGTAATGTGTTGCAGTGTCTAGACTTTTATGCACCCAAGTCTAGGTTAGCTCAATCACCAGGTTCATGTCCTAAGACATTACGGGTAGCAACCCACGGCTAACTGGTTGCCCCATCGAGGGATTTTTACCCTCTGCAGGGGGGCAGCCGGCTTATTCTAGTGCCCTACCAACAGGGGAAAAAAGGGGGGGACAGGGTTGGGAAGGAAAAGGAAAGGAGAGGGGAAGGGGGTTGTTTTTGTAGAACATAATTAAGTTTTACAAAAGAGAATAGAAAACAAAAACAGAAAATTGATGTAGGTGCATTTCGTCTCAGGAAGCCAATAGACAGCCTGATCTGGTAGCACCAGAATTAAAAATCGGGTAGTAGTCAAATTTTTGTTTAAAATATTTCAACAACTGAAGATGTGAAATACGATTGTTTTGGTTCACGTGTAAAAATGGTACACGCTTCTAATTTGCGTTTTTTAAAAATGTTTTCAGTGAATTATCGAATGGAAACTAATCGACCCAATTATTTTTAAAAAAATTTTTAAAAAAATAAAAAAAACAAACAAAAAAAATCAATATTTCAATATTTGTAGGAGGTGAAGAAAAAGACATGAAATGTAATTAAAAATCAAAATAAAATTAATTCAAAATTTTTTAACGATTTGTCAGTTTTAGCAAAAACTTGTTTCTTTTTTATATTTAAATAAGTGGGACAAAAAATACTTGATATTTTTCCAAGCATCATGTTTTCTGCTAGAATGTTGTTACTTTTCTGTAAGCTCATATAACCGTTAAAAAATTTAAAAAAAAAAAAAAAAAAAGGCATAAAAAACATTTAAAGAAAAGTGCATATGATTAAAAAATAAATAAATTCGTCAGCTGTCCTAAAACGCTAGGATGGTCTTGAAATGGTGAATTATTTCACATTTATGTGAAATCAACTCCCACTCTAAAATTGTTTTTGTTTTGTTTCTATCAAGTCCAAACATTCACACATAATTTTTGTGAGTTCTATCATTAACCTAAAGTCAGAGTGGCAACCTCCCTACCTTCTCATAATTGCACAAAGACCCTCTTAAAAGCACGCAATCACCTTTTAGAAAAAACAAACGTCCAGGATTTATCTATCATAGGAAAAAATAGGGGGGGGGGAATAACTGCCCTAAAACACTCGAATGATTCAAAATGGGAAATCATTTAACATTAAATTCTAAAATAATTTTTGTTTATCTTTTATTAAAGTTTTTCAAGTTGTTCACATGCAATTGTCTATAAAGGTAGAATCACATATTTTGGAGAGGTGGTCAAATGGGGAGGGGTAACAGAAGGTATTAATCTACAATAATACCAAAGAAATATTGCAATATATTCATTTTTAACCAATCCTAGATTTCGATTTCAGTTTTTGGCACATAAAATGCATTACAACTAAACTTTGAGTTCTAACTTTTTTTCTTTTAATGAATACTTGACATTTTTAAGGAATTGCAGCATATTTATGTGCATTTACTGCAGATTATTTGGAAACCATTCATTTCTAGAGATTTCCAGTAGCATATTCAGATTCCTTGCACAAAAATACACTTATATGGTAAATTTCATTGCTTAGTCTTGTGTTTTAACAAAGATATAGCATTTTTACTGAAAAAGTAGTGCTAAAAATGTGACAAAATGCATATGGTCTTAAAGAGGGAAAAATATCCAAATGCGCAAGGCATAAAAATTGTCATTACTTCCTTGATTTTAAAATTTAAAAGGATTCTTTCTTAGGTTATCAAACTCTTTCTATATATATACCAATATTCAAATATCTTAAGCCATTTAAATTTTTTCATATGCATTGCTAATTTACTATAAACATTTTACAAAAATATTACACAAGTATAAATCATATAGAATAACTGCATGACTATAATTACATGGAATAGTTAACTAAAAATGATCATCACATAAGAAAACCGAAAAACTACTAGGGAATGATTTAAAAATGAATCTTTAAAGAATATGTAAATTAGTTAGATTTTTTGCAGATGAATACAATTCAACAACCATTGTATAACAAAGTTGTAAAATGTTTTTGACTTCTAAGTCATGAGACGAATGGATTCTTCAATCATTTTTATAACTAACGGCTGTGCTAAACAACCAATGAAAATGTCCCAAAATTATAAAAATTGTTGAATTTTGGATTCAATCAGTTCGCCGTTTACTACATCACGGACCACATTTAATTCTTGGCCGCCATCTTGGTTACTGATTTGAACTACGCCGCCATCTTTGTTCAACACAATGTCTCAAAACTTAAAAGTTGTATTTTCTTTTAAATTAAATAGAAAAAAGGTTTTTTAATATGAATATCAATACACAAAAAAAACACTAAATTTATAAAAGTATGTATATATATATATATGTGTGTGTATATTTTCAATCTGTTTTTACATGAGTGGTAACGTGCTGCTACAGTCATGAGCCTGTTTCGGTCTTCTAGTATTAAGTAACTACTCCTTAAAACTTCAACTAATAGATTCGGTTTTAATGAAATTTAAACCAAATCTATAAGACACTAAATTCAGGATGTTTTTCAACATTTCATTTGAACTATATTAGGTGTCAAAATGGTAGCAGAGTAACAGTAAAAATAAAGAAAGTAATATGAGCATAATGAAAATATGTATAGTAGTGATCCTCTTTCAATCCTGAGCAATGTTGGGTCTTTCTGCTAGTACATATATAAACATGGGCTGTCTTTTCCTCTCCTACTCAAATCTTTCCACTAATAATCTCAATATCTGGAACAGTAAGAGGAAAGCATCAATTCATTACTTCTATGTGCAGATTTTTTATTTTAAACTATTTCCTATTAACACAAAAAAGCTCAAATCTTTTTGTGAAAGAAGAGAGCAATATTGATTCTGGCTCCAATTGAATCTATAAGCAGTCAAAAATTCTAGTAGTAAGAAGAAACTCCATCAACTTGATATGCAATTCACATATTTTAGGACACAAAATCAATAAGAATACACCCACATATTTGACAGAATATCTATTTGAAAATGAGTAAAGCTAATGGAAAATTGTGAGATGAACATTTGCAAATAGCAGATTGGAATAAGATAAGGTTATAAAGATATAAAAATGTTGAATAATAAGTAACAAAGATGTCATAAGGAATTTTTATCATTTTAGTAAGAGACAAACATTTACTAATTGGTAATTTATACATTAAAAAGTTAGAATAATCAGATTTTCATTAAAAAATCTTGTTTTTAAATGTAATAAGTATATGTACAGTTAACACGAGTAGGTCAGTAAAATTGTTTGATCACTCCTCAGCTGTGTGTGACTTACATTTTTTTTTTTTATTAATCGATTATTGTATCAATAGAAAATTAAAAAAAAAAAAAAAAAAAAAAAAAAAAAAAAAAAAAAAACAATACTTTTTGGTAAAATGAAACAACAACAATGAACAGTGTGGCATTGAAATAGCCTTAGGCTAATAAAAGAAAGTCTGAAAAATTCATCCAGTGGGTAGGGGGGAGGGGTTTTCAGCATATAATTTACAATATTAAAGTAGTTTAATAATAAAAATTGCTAATCCTTTCTACAAATATTTGCAGATGAATTTTCAAGGAGAGGATATTGTCAAAATTATCATCACTTCCAATGAAGGTCAATTTGACATATATAAACGTTACCAATATAAGACAAAGAAAAGCAACAACAAAAAAATAAGAGGAAAAACTTGGTGGATAAAAACAAACAAACAATTTTATTAAGTAAAGAAAAAAAAAGGAAACTTTGAGAAAAAAAAAAGTTCACAAGCTATCTGCTGCTAAGATTTTGCTCTTAGCTACAAAGAAAGTTCTTAGTGTGATAATTACTTTTTTTTTTTTTTACTTACTGCTGTGATGAGATTTCAACCGATGTAGAATCTTTTTTGGAAAGATTGAAATACTTGAGCAAAGTCGAAAAGAGTTTGCTTCTTTTGTTTGCAATTTAAGCTTACATTTTGTAATGTCTATGTAAAAAAAAGTCCTTGAGTAGATTTGTTGAAATTGAAATATCTGCAGACAAAGTTATCTGAAATGAGGTTCAGAGAGTGTTCTTTATAACAAGGAATTTATTTCCACATATTACTGAAGGAATAATCTATAAAAAAAAAAAATTAAATAAAATATACAGTTCTTCATATAACATTCTCTGAAGAGGCAAGAAGTCTCGTAAAAACAAACTTCCCGTTCCTTCTTTGAGTTCGGTCATAATAGAAATATTCTTTTCTTTTGACATAGAAAAACTGCAGCTTGAGATGTATCCATTTACTTCAGGCTTTAGGAGAAAAGACCAAGTAATAGTGATAGACACTTTTCATTCAATCTTCCCTAGCAAGAATATTCCCCACATGTGTCTTCTCTCTTGTAAGCTAGTATTTTTCAGACATATTTAACTGACAAGTCTTGACAGATTTCTTGGATTTACTTGAAGCAGATTTCTTTCAGCGAGATACGAATTAGTCAGGTAACTTAGTAGCAATCACTTTAACATTATAAACTTCGCCAGGTAACTTAGAAGAGTTCACTTCAACATTTTAACATCCTGTTTTGACGGTGAGAAGATAGCATGCCAATACATTTCAAGTGTCAAGTCCGAACTGCAAACTTCAGCTTGAATTTTATCACAAAATGCGGGAATGACCAGATCAATCAACAGGTAAAAACTAGTCACACGACTAACAACATCAGCAGCAGTGAAGCAAACAAAAAAGAGAAAAAAATATATCCTAAAATTTTTTTTCTATAATGAACTAGAAAAAAAAAAAAAAAGCTATAAGACTTCAGAAAGTGTGACTGACCCACCCTCTCTATGCACCCATTATAGTGCCAAATGAGAAAGGGTGACTAACTGCTTCCTCCCATTAACAACCAATGCCACATTTCTTTTTTTTTTTTTTTTTTTTTTTTTTAAATAGGTAAAAATATCGATATTAGCAATAATTGCCACTACAATTACTGATGGAGAATAATAAAAGACCAGCATACCTTTGGCAACAATAGTGGAGAAGCACTTAAATAGTCTTTGGTCTAATGAAAGAAAGTCTGACAGACATAAGTGGGAAGAAGGGGCTTAATATAATTTACAATAATTATTCAGTAAAATGTATTATACATATTATAACCCTCTAGGACCGCCCGTGCCATATATGGCACAATCCTAATCAGTAAGATTAGAGCCCAAGGTGACATGGCAAATTTCAAAATTTCAAGTTTTTAAATGAATTCACTTTTTTTGTTTCAGATTCATGATTCTTGATCAAATAAAATCTATCATTTCAAATTTCAGAATTTTTGTTCAAGTATTAATATATTCAGACTTTAGAGGATTAATTCAGTAGATTATAAATTTTAGACATTTTCTTAAGTCAAATACACTTTGAACAAAATTGGAATAAAAATTCTAGGATTAGTTTCATTATATATAAAATTTCATTATATATTATCTGAATCTTTGTAAGACAACAGAAGTGGTGCAAAAAAATGTTCTGGGGAATTAATTTTACACTGTGTTTATGTTTTGTTTTTATTTTCTTTGTTTTTCTTAGTGGTGGGAAATCCTACTAGGTGCTAATTCAGTTTTAATATATTCTAGCTCAGTTTTATTGAACACTTTCTCCATGTTATATTTTTGGTAGATTATTTTTCAGGGTGGGAGGCAGTTCTCTTGCCTGGATAGAAGTGGAAAATATTTCTATCGAGATCTGTCCTGTTTTTGTTTCATATGTTTGTCTTGAGCATATTTTTTGGCCCATTTTTCTTCTATTCTTCCATCTGAACTCCTGCTTCCATTTTGTTTGGTTTTCTTACCTTTCCTGCCTCTCTTAGGGCTAATTTTTTTTATGATGGTAACGGAAACAAGCGATTGTAAGTAAACAACTGGTATGAACGTCTTCTCTTCAAGGAGGGAGGTTTCGTTCATCTTGGTTAGAATTTAATTTGCAGCTTTGCTTCACTTTGCATAGAATAATGTTAAAAATACAATAACATCTATGTAACAAAGGCATCTTATATTTCTTTTTGATGGTTGCACATAACGGAGATAGGAGTCCAGGATCTTTTTTTTTTTTTATCAAAGCCTGATGACTGCCTTTGGTTGGTTTTTGTCATGGCTGGAGTATCACTTACAGATGTAGGAAGGCTTATACAACAATTGCCACTACAATTACTGATGGAGAATAATAAAAGACCAGCATACCTTTGGCAACCATAGTGGAGAAGCACATAAATAGTTTTTGGCCTAATGAAAGAAAGTCTGACAGACATAAGTGGGGAGAAGGGGCTTAAGAATATAATTTACAATAATTATTCAGTAAAATGTATGGTTCTTCCTACCTGGTGTGTTGAGGGGCCCTTTTTAACCTGCCATCATGCCAATATGTCTAGCTTTTGATCATCTTTTTCAACAGTTCTTCATTGTTAACAGCTTCTTATTTAAAGAAGTCTTATGTTAATAGAGGAAGTACCACTGTCCCCAATGAAGTGGTGTGTTGTATGGCCAGAGGAAATGACACACCATTTTATTTCTTCGTTTAACAATTGGTCAGAGTTTACTTCATATGAGAAGTATCCTCATGTCAAAGTAACTTCATACAATCTTGTACAGAACAACATCCAAGCACGGTTCTAGTAAACATTCAATTTCTCTTGTAGGTGTGCATGTTTAAATAAGTACCTGGTCTAGATATAAGTAAAAATGAAAATAGGACAGAAAAATAATATTTAAACGTCCTTTCAAAAATCCTCTTTTGCGAAGATTTCTATTTTCAATTAATCTTTAAAATGAATTTTTGAAATGTCCTTGTTTTTTTTCTTTTAATCAAAAAAAAAAAAAAAGAAAAAGAAAAAAACCTTTCTCGCTTTCCCTTGATAAGTAGTTTAGATTGATGTTCCTTTACCAGCATGCTTTTGTGTTTTCCATAAGGTTATTTTCATTTGTCAAAAGGTGATGAAATTCATTTGGAGGTTTATCATCAATTTATATATAGCATGCATACACTCCTGAATCATATCACCTAAATTCTTTGCAGCTGAAAAAACTGCTTCTTTTCCAAAGAAAGTTGTACAGTTCCTCAGCCTACAAGAATCCTGCTGTGCTGTTACTGCTGCAGCCTGTCGAATGTGACTGATCAATATATGACCCAACAACCTTTCAAATCTCATACCACTTGCCTAATGACTCATCAAGCAAACTCTTCCTCCCTACTATTTCTTCAACACATCAATTAGATGCAAAGATAAACAGAAAAGTGATCATCTGAGATTTTAAGAAATTGATGTTTATAGTGTGTTTTGCTGGAAAGAGATGAAAGGAAAGAAACAAAAGAAAACAACATGGCATCTAGTTATGAGATTTTCAGAATTTTTATATTCACTTATTTGGATAGTTTTACAGTGAAAATGAGAAAATCTTGTAGACTAAAATCTCTGAAAAGATAATGAGATGATGAATCATTGATTTGAAAATTTTATTAAGGTTGTTTGTCCAAATCAACTGCTGAAGATGATTTCAAATTGGGATTTATTAACCCTCACTTTTTAAAGACTCAATCAAGAAATAGCTCTGTTGAGTGGGTTTTTAGAAATAAGGCAACTTTTGATTTTGTTTGTTTAAAGCATAAAAAATATGTTAAAAGCAGATTCAGGCTGATATCTTCATGATGGTCATTAAATATGTTTGACTTCATATTGTATTAGATTTCTTTCAGCGAGTTTTAGCATAATTGATAACCTTGAAATTTGGAACTTCCCTTTGTTAATTAACCCATTTGGATTGACTATTGTAGAAGTTAATATTTTTTCTCAAGTTCCTTTACCAAAAATTGAACACATAACCCTTCAAATATCTTTAATCTACTAATTATTACCATTGATTTATGTCATTTGTTAGCGTACCTAAATGTTAGTGTTTCATTTTTTTAAATGATAATTGGTTGGAGATGAATAGAGAGGGAGTTCTGAGAATGTGAGCAATAATATTAAATTAATAATTTTAATCAGTTAAGGGTTAGTGTGGCTGTTGCTTGCTTATAAAAGGGGTTATAGAATGTAACTCCCGGTATTTAACCTCATAAATTATCTTGGAAATGAAATACAAACGTTTCCATGAATTTACTTACCATAAGTATACAATGATTTACATTCATACAGAGGAGCTCAAATATAATTTGACATTTCAAATTTGTTTTAAAAACATGTGAGTAATTTCCCCTGAATATTCTCCCAACTGATGGGTCAGCTTCCAGCCGGGAGTTGTATGGCCATTATTACTGTAAATACATATAATTAGAAGCACGAATAAAAGATATTCTTTCTGTATCAGTTGTTGAAGCTTGTCATTTCACGTGTTTATATTCTTTATACATATTTAACAGTTCTTGGTTTTTCAATTACTATTGGTAGCAGAACAAAACAAAGCTATATCTTTGAAATTCATTTCACCACCCATCTTGGTTAAAGACAAATACAGCACATGGAAGAGATGCAAATATGGGAGATGGTCACATCACTTGAGAAAACGAAACATGCCCTAATTCTTTGGAAGGAAAACCAGAGAAGCTGTTTTGGAGTTAAATGTTGTGACTAAACTCTCAGGATGGAATGACGAGATTATACAAAAAATTAGACATTTTTAGAAGAGATAAACCAGTCAGCATTTTAGGCTTATGAGACTTTTGAAGGATACCAGACACATCAATGGAAGATTTTCTTATCAATTTGGCCAACATGCAATTCTGAATCAACATTACACAAGCTTTGGCCAACATGTCGCTAAGTTGCAAGATTTCAACATCATCCTCCCCAAACATGTACTTGCGTCCACGGCACTAAAGAATTCCTTCCTTACTCCAGAAAATGAAAGGCTAGTCAAGACTATAGTCGAGGAGTTAACGCTGTCTTCAATGTCAGGACAACTAAAAAAGACTATGCACAAACAGCCTTCGGACGTGTCATCTATGAACTCATTGTGGTAACAAAGGAAGATGTTATAACCTATGCTAAGAAGGAAAACAAATCTAACAAGGTTTATTATGATCGATCTTCATACCGACATTACTCGCATTTTGACAAATGACAAAAGACAAACCAAGGTGAGAGTAACAAAGCACACTCCATTGGCAAAACAAAAAAGGCAAACCCGCTAGGACCTGACGGCAACATCACTATGTTTAAGTGTGGTTGCAAGTTCCATTCGTCTTACAACTGTACATTGGTGACATCAGGTATCAACACAAGGATGGCAAACATGAGTTATCTTTCTCTAGACAATGTAGTGCTTAGGAGTCCAAAAAAATGCACTGCAAACACTCTTAAAAGACATTTTGTTTGGCTATCCTGGATAGTGGTGCATCTGGTATCTTTTGTAGAAAAAAATAGAATGTTTCATCAAAGCATTAACCAATGCACAGAGAAAAAAAAAAAAAAAAAAAAAAAAAATGTAATTTGAGAGATGAAGCAAGAATTTTTAAATTTGGTGCCAGAAACAAACTGAACTCTCTATATAACGTCACACTACCATGTGTTATTGCAGACATTAAAGTCAACATCATTACTGATGTTGTGGACTGACATTCCACTTCTAAGCAAAGATGCAATGAAAAAAGCTAGGCCTTGTCTTAGTTTTGAACATGACGGTGAAACATGTTTAAAAGGAAGATTGCATTGTTAGGCATGCCGTCTGGTCATTACCACACTCGGCTATGGATTTTTATCTTGAGCCCCAAAATCAACAAAGATTAGCTCATTCTTGTAATGATTCGGTTCCTATTGATTTTAGTTCTATGCAGTTCTAGAAGGTCCATTCTCCCAGGCTTTGCCATCTCTTTGAAAAGGGGTTAGCTTATTAGGTAATCGCCTGATACGCCCTTACCAGGGAAAGCCGACAGGGTCACCCAGGCATATTTTGCAGGTTAGAGTGCCTCCCTCGGTGGCACCAGCTTCTCAATCCCATTTTCCGACCCTGTTGCAGTGGGTTTGGTTGTTTTTGTTTTACGGCATATCAACCCTTTTCAGGTTATTCAATGCCGAATCCAAAGATTTAAGAAAAATTTTTTAATAGAATATATTTGTTGTTTTCAAGTCGGTTTCCCTAACAGGTACTACCACTCCGGGTCAGAGTGGACCTGGGAGCAATGGTAATTAAAGGGTGGTTCCACACTCCCCAAAGCCCGCAAGCTGAGGCCTCACCACTGGATATAGTTTAAGGTCATATCCAGGACCCTGTTGCAGTGGGAGAGAACTAAACAACCCTTATTACAAAGCCGCAACAGATGATCAAGTGCATATTTTTTAATAAAGAAATCTCCTCTAAAAACAAGCCAGAAAAAGTTAAAATTGCCACCAAATTACATCGACAATTTAGTCATCCTATTAATAAGAAATTGTGTGATTTAGTTGGAAATGCAGGAATAAGAGATCCAGAATTTATAAAAATTCTGCAAGCACTTCCAAATTCCTGTGAAGTATGCATCTGATATAGTTTTTTTTTTTTTTTTTTTTTTTTTTATAGAAAGCCAAAACAATATTTTTTTCTTTTATAAAATATTTTTTAAAAATATGTCCATTTTAAATAGTTAAAAGAAAATATTTAAATACCCAATTAACTATATTTCAAAAAAGTGCCATCCTTATTCTTATTGCATTATCATGCGAGGCGTGTGCTTGCACTTTAACACTTTAAAACTGCCCAGCTAACATCCTGACAGACTACCACTAGGTTTTTACAAAAAGGTTTTTTATAAGAAATCACTTGAAACGGATACGTTCAAGCCAAAAGCTTAATATCTTTAAATATTTTTGCTGATGAGGAGACTGTTACAAAAAACCAAATGATAAAATTATTGTCCAAAACTTATTGTCTATCTCAATAAAAACATTGTTTCAGAAACGATCGTACAATTTATTGATTTTGTTTGTTCTACAATAAAACCAATTTTTAATTTTTATTATAAATTATCAATCATCTTAATATATATATAAATTGAGGGGAGTTAAAAAAAGTTTTGCAAATTATGGTTTACAACATTTATTGTTCGTACACAAGAAATACATGATAAAGATCATGTATTTGTGTATAAACAATTCCTTTCATAAATTGATGCTCTATCTTGAATATTGAGCATTTTGATCTAGATAGGATTAATCTATAAATATTAATATTTGTATTTCCAAAATTATATACAATCACATACTATAAAGAGAAAGTGTTAAGACATACCAGCTGATCTAATAACATTGCATGTTTAGTTTCAGAAATAGTGTAAAGTTTTCAATTTATCTGCCTTTTATTCCATTCTTTCAAAATGAATGATGCCACCATGAGTTCAACAGCCACCTTGAATACTTGCATACATCTGACAGTCAACAAACTTTTCAGGTTTCAGTGCAAGTTTGTCAATTTCTTTTGTTAAGGAGCACCTCACCTGGCCATTCATTATTCAGCTCAGTGAGTAGTAATTTAATTAATCCTTTTTCAAACAGGCACATATTATCATTGCTCTTTTCAAGATACAAACTCGTGACGACGACACTAGAAAAGGAAGCCCATAGAACATTCAAACTATTATAAGTAAAACTATATACAACACAAAAACCTTATAACCGATTATATTTTTATTCTGTTTATTTCCTACACATACAGTTATGATAAGACTAAAAATAATTAAGGTTAAAATTCTGTTTAGTAAATCCAAATAAAAATATAATGGGGATGTACTCAAGACTTATTTAGCACCTGCCATTAACAAGTATTTCAAGTAGTTTACCATAGAAATTATTTTATTTTACTTGAAAATTTTAAACTTAAATTTACAGCTTGATTCTGAAGAAAAAAAAATTGTTTGAGATCAATTGTTTCAGTACCAACTTTAACATAAGTCAAAGATAAAATAGACAAAAAAAAATCAATGAAAATGATAAATGCTTAATAGCCAAATATTTGATAAATTAAATTCAACTTATGTATTTTTTTTCAACACACTAATCTGATTTTAAATTGATAATCTAGGAAATAGGAAAGACCAATATGCTTATGAAAAATTCATTTGTGTTGCATATTTAGTTTCCATCACAAATTTAAAATAAACAGATGAATTCAACAAAATTAACAAATCATTTGATCTTTGCAATAACAATTTCAGCTTTTTATTTCGATTTATCAATTTCGAAAGAACTTGATGGATGAGAAAAACAAATCTACATCAGAGAGCATTGTAGATGATGTTGGCAGCTATTTCTTTCTAATAAAGCAAATAATCCATCTGTTTTCTTATTGTCAATTTTTTTTTTTTTTTCCAAGTTTCAGACAATTATCCTCATTGGGATTGTTCTATTTTCATTCCACAATCTTCTTTGAGTACCCTTTGCCAGTAATCTTTTTGCACTTTCAAGCTGAAATCTTTGTTGCTTCTCTTTGTGTTCAATGCTATCAAAGTGACCCAACTTCTGAACAACATCAATATCCTTGTTATCCAAATATACTTTCTCCACATTAGAATTCTCATCCTTTTCCATCGTTTCACACTTCTTGCAAAAATTGGTTATCCCATTTCAATCTATCTGTAATTCTAGAGTACTACTTGTGTACTCAATTATTACAAGGACCACAAAAAAAAAAAAAAAAAAAAAAAAAAAAAATTAGTTGCACCCATTTCCAACTCTTTCCATAAGCTGAGGAGAGTTTTTTCCAAAACTAGAACTGATTATCACTTTGGCATTGGTAACATTTACTCTTAAACCTTTCCATAGCATTTTGGACAATCCATACAAAAGTCTCTTAAGACATCAATGAAAAGCAACCGATTCAGTACATATCCCTAAGATTTATTCTTCTAGATCTGCCTGAACATATTGACGTTTACAGGCTAATCTTGTAAAGGATTTTGCTTTTCACCACACACAAACGATCATTAATTATGAAGAGGCTGTATTTTGCACATGACTGCTGAGATATGTGGAAACTAGCCGAGAATGCCACAAATATGCCCCCTCGAAAAGTACTACTCCTACACAAGTTCCTTATATTTATATATATTTTAATAGGGTTTCAAATTCATTTTTACAGTATCGTTTGGTCATTAAATTAAGTGAAACTGTTATAAAACTAATTTTGTTAAGATAATGTAATCTCTAATTTTTTTTTTTTTTTTTTAATTCAATTTTCACCTCAAACAAGACAGTACCACTGATGTAGGGAGCTCCTATCGGGGACAAAAGTTGCAGGGATATTATGAAAGGAGATGAGCAGCAAGATGTCTGTTCAATTACACTTTAACTTCTGCATATCAGTACAGTTGGAAAAGCTGAATCCTGGAAGGGAGTTATAAACTCTAGCAGTTCTGGAAAAGAAACTATTGAAGTAGAAGGCTTTCTTACACCTAGGAATCTGTGTAGGGGTGGGATTTAGCTGCTTGTCAGGTTTATCGGGGGGGGGGGGTATTTACATTGAGGGGATATGACTTCTGTGGTACAAGTGTACAAGAATTCTGGCGAACGGACTGACTCTTTCACTAGTCCATAACCTTGCAAAAACTAATCTTTTTTTCTGACAAACAGTAGGGATTTAGGCAATGTCATTCTACTGTAGATATCTTAATGATCATCTCTGCACGCATATACCATGCACTGGATAAGGTGGGCAAAACCTGGACTGTAGCCTTTGATTTATTCAAGGCCTTTGACAAAGTTTAGCATGAAGGACTGCTAATGAAAACTAAATCGTACTGTATAATTGGATGAATAGACAATAGGACCATCCAGGTTGTCATTGATAGATGTACATCCTAACATTAATGCGGGAATGCCTCCGGCGTCAATCCTTGGACCACTATTATGCCTTATACTCATTAAAGACCTCCCTAATAATATTGTGTTCAAGATGAGTATATTTGCTGATGATACGACGCTCTTTAATATACATGAGGAAAGAACGAATGTACACAAATCTAAAACAATGGCAGAATCCTTAGAAAATGACTATAGTGGAATAGGTTGCAAATGGATGGTAACATTTAATGCTAGTAATGCTAAGCTGCTCTGCTTTAACAATTGCAAGAAGCCTCCCTAACCACCGATATCCATGATAAATAACACCCTAGCTGAGAATTCTTCCTTCAAACTTCTCAGCAATATGAACTAGAACAAATACATTAGGACATCGCAAAGGGTAATGCAAAGAAGGTAGGTTCCCTCTATCGTGCTAGAAAACTACTTACACCTGAAAGTATTCTCTACCTCTACAAAACCACCATTTGCTCATGCATAGAGTATTTATACCATGTGGGCTGGTGCATCTACCGCTAAGTCTCTCCCTCTTGGATAGTGTCAAAAACAGTCTCCAATCTAATATGTACCATCTTGTCAACTAAGCTCCAACCCCTGTCACATTGCTGCAATGTTACATCCCTGTGCCTGTTTTACAAGTATTTTAATGGAATGTGCTCCGATGAACTCATGGTACTTTGCTCCCTCAACGTACACATTTTTGACAAACTCGTTCAGCAACAAAATCACACCTCTTCACTGTTGAGGTCCATAAATTCCAGAAAGGTTTCTACTTTAACAGAGTCTTCTGAACAACTATACTTGGGAATTCCATTCCTGTTACCTACTTCCTTGACTGTACGGATATGCAGAAGTTTAAATGTAATGTAAACCAACATCTTGTTGATTTCTAGGCATGGTCTCACATCTAAGTGGCGGTATGCCTTGTTTGGGGTGAATATGGGTAAAAAAAAATTTTTTAATTTCTAACTTTCTTGCATGTGTCTATTCATCTGCTTTAATTAATATTCATTCACATTCTAACATTAGTTTTGTCAGCTCCTATTTATATTTTCAACACATTAAACTATTTGTTTACTATTTACAAACATTTTTAAAAATAATTCAACAATCATGACTTAAAGTTTATAATAATCTAATTATTTACTTCCAAAGTACAAGAGGTTAATGCTTAAAATTAAATTCATATTTGTAATATTATTTAACTATAGTTTTCGCTTTGGTTGGAAAGTACTTAATTCTTTCAACTATAAATTTAACGTTTTACAATAAATTCCTTTAAAAATAAAGTGACTTTAATGATAAACAATTTAACAGACTCCTATTTAATAATTGAAGTTATTTCCTATCGAAATGATCAAATATTCTGTGAGGAAGATAAGATATTTATCTTCCATAAGAATTAAACTAATGAATATTTATAAACTTACAAAGAATCAATAAAAAAAATAGAAAAGCTATATATATATATATATATATATATATATAAGCGAAAATGTACGTATGTATGTTTGTGTCTGCTAAAAACACGACGAAGATTCACAAACTCTGTATCATATCGAAGCCCCATCCTTCGCTCGAAAAATATTGAAAAATTGGCCAAAAAGGTTCATTTTTTCACCCCGAAATCGACATTTTCGACAGGGGAGGGGGTGCAACAAAAACGGTCTTCTCATGACGACGAGTGGTTCTACGCATGCGCCAGATGACGTCATGACCTGATTTACTTTAAATAGTTGAAAAACTGAACAAATTTCATGTACGTCGCATTAGGTCAGTCGATTAGTTCATTGGTTAATTTATCTAAACGTTTTGGGTTCGAATCGTGGCGTGGGAGGTCTTTTTTTTTCGATTTTTTAAATTTAAATATTGAACCAGTGTTATTTAAGCCATTTTTCACATAACGTTAATTTTTTTTTTTTTTACTTCGCTTATCCACCCCCGACCACACACCCACCGATTTTTTAAATTTTAATATTGAAACAGGCTTATTTAAGCTATTTTTCACGTGTTCGTTTTTCATCATTCGTTTGCCTTACATTAGTTTTGTGTTTCTTTTTTTTTTTTTCGAAGTTTTGATTACTCCTTTTTTCTACTTCGCTTATAACAAACCTACGTCGTCGGCAGCGTAACGCTCGACGACTTCCGGGCGCGCACCTATCAATTTGGTTCTTAAATAAATTCAAACATCTTTCACTAACTCATTCTGGCTGGCCAATTTTATTTTCAAACTTCGCCTCAGGGCTTTGGGTTCGATCCTAAACCCCCCCCCCGGTTCTTTTTTATTTAACACCACACACACCTACAAACACCCGGGCAACGCCGGGTACCCCCGCTAGTAAATTTTGAAAGGAACAAAAACAAACACTTGCAAGGCAAAGTTCATTATACAAAAAGATTTAAAAATAAACTGGTGCAATATTTTGAGAATAATGGGGTATGATCCCACACAGTCAGATGATTCTATTTATAAACGATGCTGCTAAGAACTGACGAATCAAATTAATTCACGTTCTGCTACTAACCAATCAGTAACCAGAATTGCTTCATAAATATTAAACCTTTTCTGGAGCAATTTCACATGTTCTTTTCCCGGGTTTCGACACGGTAAGAATATTTTGTTCCGTGGAACTGTCTACTACAAACAAGTCACCTCCCAGGACTTGTGTGTAACAGCGAACCATCTGAAACTGTTCTGAAAATGACTTACACTTCTAGAGGTTATGGGCCCAGCGTGCGTCTTTCTTTCGATGGATCCGAATCAAAATTCGAATTGTGACAAGTTAAATTTCTGGGATATCTACGAATCCAAAAGCTACACAAAGTACTACAAACACAACCTGAAAACAGAAACGACCCCGACTTCATTGAAAAGAACGCAACTGTCTTTGTGGAATTAATACAGTGTTTAGATGACCGAAGTCTATCACTGGTAATGAGAGAAGCCCTGGACGACTGCTACAAAGCATTAAACATATTGAGAGAGCATTATTTATCAAAAGGAAAACCCAAAATTATTTCTTTATACACTGAACTGACCCCTCTAAAATGAATGGAAGCCGAAACTATTACTGATTATATTATAAGAGCCGAGACAACTGCAAATTCTTTAAAAATGTCTGGTGAAGTTATGTGACAGTCTGTTAATTTCCATGGTCTTTAAGGGATTACCGAGTGATTTCAAGCCATTTACCACCGTGATAACCCAGAAAGAAAAACCCATGACTTTTAGCCAATTCAACGTAGCACTCAGAAGTTACGAAGAAACTGAAAAAATGATCACAGAAAAAAACGAATCCACAAATATCATGAAATTTAAAAATACACACATAAAAACACCAAAATCGAATTATACCCATGCCAGAAATAAAAAACGCAACTTTGCCAAAAGCAGGGTTTTTTCTAAGAAAAGTACAAAAATTATTTGTTATAATTGTGGATGACCTAATCACAAGAGTTTCCAATGTAGATACAGGACTCAAAATTGCGACTACATTAAAAATGTAGAGAGCTCTGTTAGCGAACATACATTTTTATTTTCGTGTACATTTGATGCATCAACAAGCAATTTTTTTGTCGATTGTGGGGCCACGGCACATGTGATTACAAAGGAATCTGATTTTATCAATGTTGATCCCAACTTTAAGCCACAAAATCATTTTGTAGAACTAGCTGACGGGAGTCGAGTCAATGATATCGTTTTGAAAAGAGGCAATGCGAAAATCTCACTAAAGAACAATAAAGGTTGTTTCTGTATTCTAGAAAACGCTCTTCTAATCCCAAAATTTAAACAAAATATATTTTCTGTACAAACTGCCACAAAACAAGGTGCAAATATAAACTTTAGCCTCAATAAATCAAAACTGGTATATCCGAATGGAACTGTATTCGACATTAAAGAAAATGGAAGACTATATTATTTAAATAGCGTAGTCCCATCAAAAACCGCCTGCCATGATCTACAGACATGGCATAAAGTTCTTGGACACTGCAATATTCCTGATATCAAAAAGTTGCCAACTGTAGTTGATGGAATGCAAATACAAACATCAAAAACCTTCAACTGCGACGTCTGTACGCAAGGGAAAATGACAAACTATCAAAACAAGATACCAGACAAAAAGGCAAAAAAAAAAAAAAAAAAAAAAAATCCTATCAATGGTGCATTGTGACTTAAACGGTCCCGTAGAACCGATGGCCAGAGAACATTATAGATATGTGTTGAATTTCGTAGATGACCATTCAGGTTTAATAATGGTTTACTTTTTAAAGAACAAATCTGATACCCTGCTAGCAACTAAGAAATATCTGGCCGACATGGCCCCCTACGGTGAAATCAAGTGTATTCGCTCTGACAACGGTACGGAATTTACCAATAAAGACTGAACTTTTACTAATTAACCATCATATCAGGCATGAAACATCAGCTCCTAGATCGCCACACCAAAACGGGACTGCTGAACGTGCATGGCGGACACTTTTTGAAATGGCAAGATGCCTACTCATTGAATCAAAACTCCCTAAAAACCTCTGGACGTATGCACTTTGCACTTATGGCGGCAGCCTATATACGCAACAGATGCATTAACAAAACACTATCTAAAACTCCATATGAATCTTTCTGCGGTAAAAAAACAAATTTAAGCAGAATGCATATATTTGGTTCAACTTGCTTCGCATATATAGAGAAAAAGAGTAAATTGAATATTAAAGCTGACAGAGGTATATTTCTTGGATACGATAAAAACAGTCCAGCCAATTTAATATTTTTTCCCGAAAAAAATTAATAAAAAGAATCCGGTGTGTAAAATTCACAGACACGTTTAATTTTACAGAAGAAAACCCGTCATATGAAGAGGATGAAATTATATGACCTAAAATAATTAGAACAATCGAAAACAATAAAAATGACGGAAACGAGAGTGTCCATGATGATGATGATAAAGTCAAAAGATATCCCAAAAGAAATAGAAGACGACCCGATTTTTTGTGGTCGACAATATAAAAGATTATCAAATCGACTATTGCTATTCAATGGAAAATGCGCCAAAAAAAAGCTTTAACGAAGCAATTAATTCAGAACATTGTGATGAATGGAAAATTGCCATGAAAAAACAAATAGATGCCTTAACCGAAAATGATACCTATACGGTAGTGCCTCTCCCAAGAGATAAACATGTTATTTCTACAAGATGGGTCTTTACAAAAAAAAAGAGTACAGCATCAGGTGTAGAACAGTACAAAGCAAGATTTGTTGCTAAGGGGTGCTCTCAGATTTACGGTAAAGAATACTTTTCTACGTTTTCTCCGACCACAAACCTAACGACAATCAGAGTTTTACTGCAAGTCGCATCACAATATGACCTAAACATCCATCAAATGGACATAAAAAATGCTTATTTGAATGCCCCAATAGACTGTGAAATTTATATTACCCCTCCGGAGGGATTTATAATGAAAAATAAAAATAGCGTGTGGCGATTTAACAAGTCATTATATGGTTTAAAGCAGAGTGCTCAGTGTTGGAACACAGTATTTCATGATTATATTATTAAACAACAATTTAGACAATGCGCTGTAGACCCCTGTTTATATACCCAACACAAAGACGATAAACTACTGATTTTGGTTTTGTGGGTCGATGATATTTTAATCACATCAAATTGTGACAATAACGTTAACTGATGTTAAGAACAAATTAAGTAAAAGATTCAAAATGACCGATCTTGGCAAAATATCCTGGTTTCTGGGGATAGAATTTACTCAAAGCAAAGGACTTGTTACGATGACTCAATCGAGATACATTGACAAAATACTATCAAAATTTGGAATGGGAGAGTGCAAGAAAAGCTCCACACCGGTCGAAAATGATATTAAAAAATTATTCAGTCAAATTCACCAAGTTTTGAGAAAAAACGTTGTAGCTTTATCCGTGTATATTTTTTTTTTTCTTTCACTGCCCTGTATGTATATAGATTTCTATATATCAAAAAAAAAAAAAAAAAAAAAAAAAAAAGACCTGGACAAGACGTTATTTGTATTAACACTTTAACCTACTAATGCGTAACTAATACTTTTGCTTAAAAAAAAAAAAAAAAAAAAATCTTTGTAATTTTCCTTTTTGACATTTGAACACAATTAAAAATGGCGTCTTTTTAAATGCTAAAATTCTAAGATCCAAATGATTTCTAATTTTTGTTATGTCTAAGTAAATATAAAAATATATATTTATTTTTGAGCAGAACAAACACAAGGGACTTCCCCATTATAAAAAAATAGGGAGGATGTTGCAATATTTTGAGAATAATGGGGTATGATCCCACACAGTCGGATGATTCTATTTATAAACGATGCTGCTGACGAATCAAATTAATTCACGTTCTGCTACCAACCAATCAGTAACCAGAATTGCTTCATAAATATTAAACATTTTCTGGAGCAATTTCACATGTTCTTTTCCCGGGTTTCGACACGGTAAGAATATTTTGTTCTGTGGAACTGTCTACTACAAACAAGTCACCTCCCAGGACTTGTGTGTAACAGCGAACCATCTGAAACTGTTCTGAAAATGGCTTACACTTCATCAAATCTTTATTTTGTTTGATATAAACATGTTGCAAAACAGATATTTTAAAGAATAAATCGTTAGAAATTGGAAAGCATTAGCAATTGTTCTTCAGCAATAGTTCTAGTCTCTTACTTTGGACTTGATAAGGTTCTTTTTTTTTCTTTTTTTTCTCAAAACATTTCAAACACTTTGATTAGATACCTCCATGGTCTATGAAAGTTCAAATCCACAGGGATCTATTGTGGTCATTTATGCCCTAATACAATTACGGGAGGTTATGTACCCCACTCCATCTATGGGTAAAATAGTGTTCAATCAATCTCATACAGCAAATTGCTAATAAGTAATATTTCAGCATCTCTACTTGTCATTTTCTCAAGCAATGCTCACACAAATGTAGAAAGGAAAAGTACATATAACAATGATCTCCAATTATGGCCACAAAAATCAAGGACAAACAAACTCATAGAGCTCTTACCAAAAATATTAATCATGATTGTTGGATAAATAGAATGTTTCATGCAGGATTTAACTTAGCACGTTTTGGATCCACTAAAAAAAAACTTGTACATCAAATAAAAATCTCTGAAGTTGAAGCTGACACAGTAATTTTCAAAGAATAATGATGCAATTACTGTAGCACTATGATTCACTAATCCTTTGTCTTCTGACTAATACTTACAAATGTCTGCAACTCATCTTCACAAATGTTTTTGTGGGTAAGAAATAACTGCATTTTGAGGACACATATCAGCTCAGTTTTAAAATCTGATCTTTATAGTCATCAAAATAGTCAAATTATTTTTTCAATTCTTGTAATCAATATTAATAATGACAGCACAACATCATTTTATTTTTATTGAACACATAGCTTACAGTAATGTTACATATTCGCGTCAGCCATCACCAGAGAGAGACAAGGCCGGTTAACTGGTCTATGGCATGTTTAGGTAGGGGCTAGTAGGCAATAGTTGAAACAACCTGAAGTCTTACAGGTAGGTCATGGTGTTGTAGGTTTAACTTACCAACTTGGCATTAGTTATTCTTTAAAATGAATAAACATGTTAAAATGTTAAAACACAAAACTTATCCACACAAATAGAAGAGTAAGTTATCTTTTGGTAACATCTATTTGGTATGTATTTGAATTGTTGACTCTTTATTCATTTGTTGGCTTCTCTGCTAAATCCCCAGATTTTCACATGTCTGTCAGAGAAAGTTGGAAATTATGTATTTTTGTTTTTTTTTAGTTTTTGAAATTGTAAAAAAATTTTACATTAGAATTTTTTCAGTATTTTCTTTTGATAATATAAATTTTCATTGAGTATTTCCAAATATTTTAAAGTTATGTGTATTTTTTCTAAAATGTCATGTCTTCAGAATGTAAACATAACTAATTTTTCTCTAAGTTTGATTAAAAAAAAAAAAACTATTTCTGCACTCGTAACTTTTATTGCTGGTTTGTGCTTAAATTATTTGTTTGAATTTGATTGGTTTCATTTTATTTTTTGTATTTTATCCTTTAAAAAATAATTATAATTATTTCTGTCCATTTATGAAGCATAACAGTTGAGCACTGTCTGTGAAAAAAAGTCGCCTTACATGCAAGATCACGACCTTCCAGTTGCTTAATCAATGTATACCGACATTTAATAAGGTTTATGCCTTATAAATGTTTAATGTCACTTGAATATTGTTATGGTTAATGGTAGCCCAGAGGTTATGCTTGCAGATAAAAACAGATGACTTTCTTGCAGGGTTCAAATCCCACAACCGATAGTAGGGTAGAATTTCTTAGTGTCACTTTGGACCTTGACCAAACGAGTAGCCATGACTCGAAGACGATAACTTAAGCTAAGTATATTTTATCCACACATTTCTTAAAAAGTCAAATCTAAATTTAATCCCTATTTTCTCGTATGAATATATCATTCTGTACAGTTTTATTTTATTTTTTGTTATTTCTCAGACATATTTTAACCATTCTTGACTTATTTCAAAACAATTTCCTGACCAAACTTTTGCCATGCTACATTAATGTGGTGGTGGAGGAATCCTTATAGTTTATGCTAGCTTATTTAGATGACAGAAAAACTTTATTTAAATATGATAATATAAGGCGCAAAAAAGTAAAATAAATTAAAAAAATAAATAAAAATAAAAAATGTGACCCCCCTCACCTCCACTCGCACACTGCCATCTCCTTTCCAGACACTTATTCCGGGTGTGTGTTTTCCTAGTTATAAAGCCTATGCTTTTGATCAGTCACTTCATCGAAACACCAGGACGAGGGGCTCCTATGTCTTAGTCAGCAATTCGTCAATTTGTACAATTGTCTGTAAACTGATATTATTAAATAATTAGATAAGCTCTGTCCATTGCAACAACCTTACACGCTACTTTTCTTTTTCTTATCAAATTAGCCAACCGCATTACAAATGGATTTCCTTTTACGGTAGAGGGTAGAACTTAAGCAGTATACTTAATATATATAATTCGTACATACTAAATTATGACCATCTTGCTACCTATATCTAATCGCCTATAGTGGATCCTCATCAGCTCATAACTTACTTTCAGTATCCTAGTACTGTTAATTTCTCATCTTATATCACGAAGACATTTTCTGAATAGATACAAAAACTCTTTCCGATCAACTCAACATCCAGTGATTGTATATCTAATCCTCATTTAATTCCTTATATCACTTTGAATTTTACCTTAAATTTTCATTCTATCCCTAAGCTAAGATGAACACCTTATAATACTCTATTCAACTACTTTTAAAAAATTAGATAGACGCAGTTACAATATTAGAGACTCCCTTGAAGTGCTTTGTGCCTGACCTATTCTACGGACTTAAACAATAAACCATGACACTATGTACCTATAATTTCTCTCAAAACTAAAAAATACCACTGCTAGTATGCTACAGATATCCTATGGATACTTTACCTCCAAGACCACTGCCTTTGTCTATTTTGCATGACAAACTTATTTTTCTTCTTTTTTTTTTGTTTTTTAACTCTACTCCAAACTATCCCCTAAAGTGTAAGTATACTGTACTGTTATTTAAATAATCTCTCCTGACCACTAACTAACCAACTGCTCTATTTCCCCAAGTTGCCATTAAATCTAATCCATTACACGTAACTTAGAAGGGTCCTAGCTCTCAACCGTTAACCTTAATAGACTGACTTTTCATAATCGATACACATTAACACCTAAAGATTTCTTAGGCATGCTTTTGATTATACTCCTATCCCATAACTAAGCTTCTAAGTAAACACTTACTAGCCATAGTCTTATACATAGATTTCAAGTGACCTATAATGAACAGCAACCCTTAATATATTTCCTTTTGATAGGAAATAGTATTGCAATAATTAATGCACAAACTGAACCAGTACTCATTGTAATACAATCTTCCGGATTTTAAGAGAACGGCGAAGCCATTTTCCTTCGTTAGAAGTCTTCAATGTCTAAAATTCCATACATTCGTATACACTGAAAACATGCCACTTATCCATCCATATATATTTAGTTATAGTTAGAGAATATGCCATAACTTATATCTTTCAGGTACATCTGTACTGAACTGTACTCCAAATCAAATGTTTCTTGTATCTATATTGAGCATATATCTATCTTTCAGTCGTATTAAATACTCATTTTGGGCACCAAATTTTAATTCCTAATATTAAGTAAATCATACTTTAAAATGTTATCCTATTCTTAAACTAACATAAACTATATCTAACCATACATTTACTCTTCTCTCTCAAACCAATGCTGTTGCAAATTTAGTTGCTTCCACTGCATGAATTTTTACCTATCCCGTCTCATTAACAATGAAAATGGAAAGCATAGTAATGTCCTTTTTACTTTGGAGTGTAATTTTTCAGTAGATATTAACATAAATAATCGATTAACATGTGGGTCACAGAAATAACTGGATTAGGACCCAGGCACGGGGCGAACCCTCTCGGTGCTGATGGAGCCATAGATCTTCTCAGGTCATCCGTCTAGAAAGAAGATAAACCTAGGGGAGGAAGGCCTCTTCAGTCCCGGAGGACAACCTTCCTAGAGCTGGTGACTCACAAACTACCGGTTGGCAAACCTAAACTGCTTAAGGAGGAGATAGAGCCTATCGCCCAGCTTTCATACTCCTCCTTTGCCTATTAGCGAGGCATAGAGGTGCTATCACAGGCACTCGTCTAATCACCCAGTGGTTGACCTTGTTTCCTGACTAGAGCAATGAACGCTGTTTTTTTCCCCTGCTCTTGCCCATCCCATCCCCCTAAACTGGACTCTGTGGGGGTGCTTTTTTTTTTTCTTTTTTTTTTTACATAGGCGTCACCACTTATCAAGGCCGATAGGCCACTTAAGGATAAGGGTTAAAGGGTGTACAGTAGTCAAAAGGACAATATAGTAATCGAAGTTCGGTAAATTTGTTAACTTAAGTGGAACGGCTCATCAGAAACTTGTTCACGTTGGACTTGAAGACAACCATATTATAGACAGCTGGAAAGCAGGAAAACGGAAGACAATTCTACAGGCGTGCAGTTCTAAGAAAGAAGCTTTTATCATGGAATCTATGTTTAGGTTTAGGCACAGATAAAGAGTGGGAAGAATTATTGATAGTGTTTTCAGCTAATCGAGTATTTCTTGTGAAAGTTTGGCAAGGGGGGACCATAGATTGAAGCTCAGTTGAACACTTTCCATGAAAATAACGATAAAGCAGAGACAAACTCGCAACATCTCTTCTAGAGGTTGCAGCGAAGAGAAAAGGACACCTCCCACCAGGCCACAAAGTCTATTTTGAACCCTATCGAGGCAGGACAAGTCTTTTCTAGCAGCTCCTGCCCATATGTGGCAACAGTATTCCATCCTTGGACGTATCTGGCTCTTATATAGATAGAGAATTGAATCAGCAGTGAGATATCTACTGGATCGATAGAAGGATCCCAACATTTTTCCAGCGGCCTTGGCAACAGATTTGATGTACGTATTCCATTTAAGATCAGAAATAAAGTCAAGCCCAGAAGCCTGTCAAAACTTGAGGCCTCCCCAAGACGAGATTGATGCCAGATGGGGATCAGAACGTTGATGTAAAGATAGAAGCTTGGTTTGAGATGCATTAAAAGTAACCAGCCACTCCTTTCCCCATTGTACAACGTGATCAAGGTCAGAGGAGAGAGAATTGGAGAGAACTTGGTCGTTTACTGTCTTAGATGTGCTACCATAGATGGTAGTGTCGTCAGCAAAAATGTCTACGAATGATGTAAGGATGTGATTTGGAAGATCATTAATGTAGATCAGGAAAAGAGTTAGGCCTAGGATGGACCCCTGAGGGACTCCAGCATTTATACTGTGAGCTTCTGATTTTTGCCCATCAACTACTACTCTTATGAACCTATCAGAGAGAAATGATTTAATAATTGAGAAGACATTTCCAGCTATACCATAGCTGGAGATCTTGTGAAGTAAACCTTTATGCCATACCCTATCAAAGGCTTTTGATATGTCAAGAGAAATTGCCCTAGAAAGGTTGCCTCTGTCGAGAGATTCACTAATCCTATGAGATATAACTGTAAGCACATCTGCTGTAGATCTAGCAGAACGGAAACCATATTGTGTGTCACTAAGAAGGTTATTTTTGCTGAGATGGTTGATTACTTCTCTATTTAACACAGATCCAGCAACTTACTCATGACGCACAGGAGACTTATCGGCCTGTATTGAGAGGGGGATGAACGATCACCTGAATTCTTAAATACAGGGCATACTGATGAGATTTTCCAGAGTGATGGGAAGCAATTCTCCTTAAGACAACGTTTAAACAGTTTTGTAAGTATGGGCACTAGTTCTGGTTGAAGTTTTTTTGAGTACTATAATTGGAATACCGTCAGAGCCGGTTGCTTTACTGGAATCAAGGTTTTTGATTAGCTTGGCAACATCACGTACAGATATTTGTATATCACAGTGTTTTCTGATACAGGAGGAAATATTGGGGATTGGCGGCCTTGGTCGCAAAGGGTAGAATTGGCTGCAAAGTTCTTGGCAAAGAGTTTGGCTTTGCTGACGAGATTAACTCAGGTCCATTGATGATAGTTGGGATAGAGCACATGCTTCTGTTCAGGATTCTGTTTGCTATTTGCCAAAACTGTTGGGAACCAAGCCGCTGCTCAGCTACTTTGGACTTGACGGACTGAGCATACAACTCTCTTGCGTTCTTGATTACTTTCTTACAATGGTTGCTGGCAGTCCTGAAAGCGGCTTTAGTTTCCATACATCTATTAAGTTGGAAGCAGCAGCACATTCTGGAGAAAACCATGGCTGGCTGTTAGGTTTTTGCTGGAACTTTTTCGAGGGTATGAAATTGTCTATACCTACAATTAACCATTCCGTCAGGTCTGATACTATAGACGACACATCCTTTTTAAACATGGAACGCAGAGGAAGATTCGATATAAATGTATGGAAACTATCCCAGTCAGCCATATTGTATCAATAGTACGATGGAGAGGTACGTCTGAGGACTTATTACATTTCATTTTTATCTTAATTGATACAACTGAGTGGTCGGAAGATCCAAGAGACAGAACGGAAACTGAACATAGTTCAGGGCAAGTTGTGAGAAAAAGGTCTAGGAGACTTGCATACTGGCCATCATTGTCGGGCACACGGGTGGGTTCGTGAACAATCTCAGTGAGGTCATAAGCAATGGAGAAATCATGACAGAACCTCCCCTCATCATCGGTCTTGTTTGAGTGGGTCAACCATTCCACATTGTGAACATTGAAGTCTCCACATACGTGAATGTTAGCTGAACGATATGCTGATAGTAAATATAAATGTCGTAGTGTGAGCTAGTGCTACTCAGAAGCACATATAGGGTAAGTTAGGATATTCTCTGGAGATGTCCCTACCACATGGAAAGTCATCTTTTATATAGGCACATATTCCATGCCCATGGCGATCTTGGGGGTCAGATTTGGAAGTTAGGTTAGAGTATCCTTTAATTACGAACTCATTTAGAGAAATAGTCTGTCCAATTCCGGTTTCGCTTAAAAATAAAAGGTCTGGTTTAGTCTCCTGTAATTGGGCTTTAACCTCTGAAACTTGTCATGATGGAATTTTGGAGTTTGTGGACTAGGTCGTCAGACTTGCTTAGAGCAGGACAGAGAGGGGAAACTAAGAGAGAAAAGTAACAAAGAATTTTTTTTTTTTTTGTAGAACATAAGGTAAAGCCATAACAATTACCCACTAGTATGGCATCGAGAAGCCCCATCAGAGACTACTGCATGGTCCAGAATCCATTCACCAAATGGCAATACAGCAGCCCCAGTACTTTGCACTTTGATAGGACAGCCTCCTTAGTGGTTAATCCAAGGTTCGGATACCTGACTATCAGGCGGATAACGTCAGCCCAGATAAAACGTTTACCTCCAGCACCCTTACTAGTGACATGACTACAAGGATAGACATAGAAACAGAAAATTTCCGCCATCTCTGTCGACTGTTCATGCAAAATACTGCCAACCTAGAATACAGCTTTTTCTTCTCCCTTTGTGAGAAAGTACCATATATGCTGGTACGATTGGACTGGGCAGACTGTCTAATAGATTGAGGGTACTGGATTGAGAGTTCCTGGATGCGTTTTACGACTGATAGTACAGCTGCCCCAACTCTTTGGTAAGCGCTTAGAGCAGCTGCTCCATCAACAGTTGTATAATATTGGGATGATTGTAGTGCCATGTCACGCATAGAAAGGGACCCTGCACTCATCCCCAGTAGGCTTTTCTGAGGCCACAATCCTGTAGGTGAGGACAGCTGATGGTCTACTTGTATTGCATGTCTGATATTCTGCACAACCACTCATCCAGCACCTCTCACTCACCCTAACTGAAACTTAATTAAATAAAATGAAATGATAGCTCAAGCAAAAGTTACATTTGAACCAGGACCAAACTCAAAGAAAACCAACCTGCTTCCTCCCTTGAGGCTTGCATTTACGAATATCTGCGGGCTTAGAACTTAGATGTTGAATCATTTCTCCTTGTAAACATCCGGATATCTTAGCATTAAGTGAAACTAACTTACACTCCTCCATTCCCTCTAACCACTTTAACATGCCTGGTTATCTCCCACTGCCGTAAGGACTCGGACAGACATATGCATGGGCTTGGAGTCTATATTCGTAACACCCTCCCCCTGACTAGAGAAACAAAACTAGAATCAGACGACCAGGCCTTTATGTGCTTTAGGCTAAACATGCAACATAATATTAGCTATTTGTATTTTCTCTACCGCTCTCCTTCAACCCAGGACTATACCCTAATAAACGAAGTCACTGACAGCATAGATATAGCACTCTCCCTCGATACTAGCACACAAGTACATGTATTTGGTGACTTCAATGTCCACCACAGTAACTGGCTTGGATTCTCTAATTACACAGACGCAGCTGGTAGCAGAACGCATAGCTTCTTTATATCCTATCTCAGACGGTTACATTTCTGACACGTTTCCCAGACCAGCAAAATCAACATGCCTCACTTCTAGATCTATTTCTGACAACAGATCCCAATGATTGTACAACAAATGCCTACAGCCCACTCGGGAATGCTGATCATGCTGTGATAATGGTAAAATTCACCCTAAATTCTTGCCCTAAAACTGAAGACCCACTACTCAAAACAACGAAGTATTACAAAAAGCCTGACTGGGAAGCCATCAGGGACCTCATCAGAGATGTCCCATGGCGAAATATCTTTTCTCTTCCAGTGGAACAGCATGCAAATGAGACCACTCAATGGTTTAAAACTGCAATTGAAGCACATGTTCCCACACGGATATTCTATAGCAAGCCCCACTCTCCCCAATGGTTTACTTGTGTTTGTGCAGCCGCCATAGCTCAAAGGCAGCATGCATAAGTCCAGTTCAAACAGACAGAAGTATATAGAAGCTAGAAGTAATTGTAAGAAAGTAATAGCGACAGCTAAGACAGATTACACTGAAACCACCAGAAAACGCATCGAAGCACAGAAATTAGGAACCCATGATTTTTGGAAAATCTACAACAGTGTAGTAAATAATGGCCAGTCAACGATTCTCCCACTATCAAGCAATCCTGAGGTTGCTTGCACGGCAACCGACAAGGCTAATCTACTTGCTGGACCCAGCACACCACTACCTCCCTGGCTTTCCTTTGCGGACAGACACCACACTAGACGATTTGAAAATCACCCCTTCTCAGGTACATGGTATCAAAAAACCTAGACATCTCAAAAGCATGTGGACCCGATCTCATCCTGGCTGTGCTATTAAAAAAATGCTCTGCTGAGGTTGCTCCAGTTCTTTCCAAACTTTACAATAAATGCCTTAATGAATCTTGCTTTTCCGACTGCTGGAAAACCGCTTCTGTGGTACCAGTATTCAAGAATTATGGTGAAAGAACTGACCCACTAAATTATCGCCCCATTAGTCTCCTCCCGCTTTTTGCCTAAAATATTCGAGTCCTTAGTTAATGAAGCCCTAGTCCAACACCTAACAGCTGCTGAACTCCTGACCGACAAACAATATGGATTTAGGCAAGCCCGTTCAACAGCAGATATCTTAACTGTAATCTCTAAACATATATACCGTTAATTAGACAAAACAGAGCAGGGTAGAGCTGTAGCCCTCAATATATCTAAGGATTTTGACAAGGTATGGCACGATGGTCTTCTAAGGAAAATTAGATCATACGGTATCATTGGAAGAATACATATTGTAATTAAATCCTTAAGAGAAAAATCCAAGTTGTCCTCGACGGTTGTACATCCAAACAATGATATAAATGCTGGAGTACCTCAGGGGTCTATCCTTGGACCTTTATTATTCCTTATATTCATAAATGACCTCCCTGATTAATTGTTTTGGAGATGGGTATATTTGCTGATGACACCACTCTATAACAGGTACGAGGGGAAACAAATGAACATGTATCTAAGGAAATGGCAGAAACACTAGAGGATGACCTCCAATCTGTAGTGGAATGGGGGACAGAAATGGGGACAGAAATGTTGCTAAGACTAAGCTTGTTTCCTTCAATAACTACAAGAAACCTCTACCACCAATAGCAATGGCCAAGAACACATTACCTGAAAGTACTTAAACTCCTCGGCCTAACATTTACAGGGAACATGAACTGGAATAGCTACATTGAGAGCATTGCCAAGGCTGCTGCAAAGAAGGTGGGCTCTCTCTACCGTGCTAGAAAATTATTTACATCTGAAAGTATCCTGTACCTCTGTAGGCCACCATTCGCTCATGTATGGAGTACTGTAGTCACATTTGGGCTGGTGCATCTGCTGCTTGTCTCACTCCTGGACAGAGTTCAAAAGAGTCACCAATCTGATAGGTCCTGAACTGTCATCTAGGCTTCAGTCTCTGTCCCATCGACGAAATGTAGCATCCCTCTGCCTGTTCTTCAAATACTTTAATGGTGAATGCTGATGAACTACAAGCACTTATACCTTCTCAACGTGACTACCTCCGGCAAACCTGACAAGCAACTAAGTCCCACCCCTTTACAGTAGAGATCCCTATTTCCATTCTATGGAGGCCAGGCGTGAACACAGACCCCACAGTTTTATTATACCATCCCTATTGAAGTTAAAACATACTTAACGTATTCTTATGTACAACTATATCAAAAACACTTGTAAACGTTTTTATTTTCATACTTTATGGACCAGGCGCGAACGCAGATTCCACAATTTTAATGAACCTCGTTCTGCCAGATCAAACGTATCGAGACACAGGAATGGGTATGTTTGATCTGGCAGAACAGTGGTTCATTAAAATTGTGGGGTCTGCGTTCGCACCTGGTCCACAATTTATGGAAATAAAAAATTTAAAAATTAAAAAAAAACGTTTACAAGTGTTTTTGATATAGGTGTACATAAGAATACTTTGATAAGTATGTTTTAACTTAAATAGGGAAGGTATAATAAAATTGTGGGGTCTGCGTTCACGGTCTGCATTCGTGTCTGGCCTCCATAGAATGGAAATAGGCACAAACTTTAATAAAGACTTTTCATATCTATCTACATAAGTATACTTTGAGAATTATGTTTCAGTTTGAAGACATATGGTGTAATAAAATTATGGGGGTGTTCGTTCGCACCTGACCTCCATAGAATGGAAATATGTCACAAAGTTTAACAAGGTTTTTTAATATAGATCCACAGAATATTGTGATAAATGTTTCAGTGTGAACAGGTATGGTATAATAAATTATGGGGTTTATCTATTTTATTTTTACTTTCATCATATTAACTTTGGTTTTGATACCCCCAAATTCGAAGCTATCTCTTTACAACCCTTCCTTTTCATAACCTATCATACTTTCATAAATCAGAGTCCATTTTCTGTATGCTGTTTTTGAACCCAGTCAACGATGGGTACTTTTGCTAGTATATATATATATATATATATATATATATGCCATTGCTTGAATTTGTTTCTGTTTGTTTTTGTTTGAAGAAATATAAAATTCTTTACAAATGATAAAAATAAACGAATTTTGATCTTTGGAATCCAAGATTGACCGCAATGTTTATTTTTTTAAACGCAGGGACAATTAAATATAAAACTATTTTTTTTTTTTTTTTTTTTATAATTGCTATTGAATAAAGTTAAATTTAAGTATAAGTCGTGTTCATTATTTTTCTTTTTCAATACATCTATAAAACGTTTTTTATCTTTTCAAAAAGCTGTCATTCATTATTGACAGACTGACTGTTCAACAAATCTTGCTTGCTTTACCTACTGTGTGACATTTTTCAGTTAACAGGTCTTGTCTCCTGATGGTGAAGCCTCACCCTACACAAGAAAAAAAAAACTCTTTCTCTTTGGTATCTGTCAGAAGATATAGGTATATTTTGGAAGATACTTTACTTCTCTTTTCTTTTGTCGACCTTCCTAAACATAATCTAATTTCAAAAGGAAAAAAATTTTCACACCATAACTCATTCAATATTGCTAGATTACTATCCCACAACTAAGATTAATACCTCCCTACACTTTGGAATTCACAATGATGAACATTAAGAAATTAAATTTTTGCAAGAATGGAAAGTTATATATATTTGCTTTATTCAGTTTTCACATGTACCGTTATAAATAAAAAATAACACTGCTAATTGTAACCACTAGAAGAGACTGGCACTCATCAAATGAGGTCAGTGGCATTGCACCAGTTCACAACTCCATCCTTGTTACAAACTATTTGACCAAGATAGGCATTAAGAAAGTTCCTCACCCTCCCTACAGTCCTGACCCTGCTCCCTGTGACTTTTGGTTATTCCCTAAGCTCAAGAAAAATATTAGAGGCTGTTATTGAGACAATTGAGGAGATGAAAGAGGCTGTGATGAGAGTCATTGACATGCTCACTCACAGAGAACTTCTATGGATCCTTCCAGAAGTTGTTGGAATGGTACAAGTGCATTGCAGCCAGAGGAGATTATTTCAAGGGTGACTAGAGTTTCATATGTGTACTATCAATAAAAGTGCCCATACAAAAAAAAGTTTTGTAAAGATCCCCACCCCAATTTGTAAATGCTCGTACTACATTTGTATGAAAAATTTCATCATAAAATTTGGAAATGAATCAGAAAAGACGTAACTTAATAGTTTGGCATACTTTTCACCACTCTTTTTTTGTGTGTGTTAAAAAAAACTTCAGTATGAGTATTGAACATTTTGGAAAAAAAAATGTAAGTCAGTGTTTTTACTGTTTTTATCCATTAAAAGTATAGCTACGTTGTTTTCTCTTGTGGTAGTAACTAGCAATTTAAAATGATCCTACACGAAAATAAAAATTGTTTCTGTTTATTCAGTTTGAAAAACTAGCTGTGGTAGTAGCAGTACGGCTGTAAATTTTTACTTTTATTCCAGAATGAATTTTAGAAAAAATTGAAAATATGAATATAACAAAATATTCCTACATGTTTAATCAGAGTTATTTTGTTATTAGAATACAATCAGGAGTTGACGTTCCAACCTTCCAGAAGTTGAAATCCAATTACAGGAGACTGAACCTGACCTATTGTTCCTGTGTGAAACTAACATTAGACCAACAGTTTCCCTAGATGAGTTCACGATGAAAAGATAACGAAAGTTTACTTTATAAGATCAATAGCTATGCAATAGCTGGAAATATCCTCAATTATTAAATCCTTTCTCTTTAATAGGATTATGATTTCTTGATTGTCTATGACCTAACACAAATCGTTCACAAACCCACCACTCCAACAGACAATATGCAAGTCTCCTTGACTTTTTCTTACAACTTGCCAAGAAATATGCTTACCTTCCATACTGTCTCTTTCCATCACTCAGTCGTCTTGGTTAAGATAAAAACAAAATGTAATAAACTCTTAGATGTACCTCATCATATTGTATATTGATATTCTATGGCTGATTGGGATAACCTCCAAAGATTTCTATTAGATATACCTTTGCACTCCATGTTCAAAAAGGTGTCCTCTACAGTATCTGACCCGAGTGAATGGTTAATTGTCAGCATAGATCTCTTCATCTATAAATATAAAAGCGAAAATGCGTGTATGTATGCTCGCTTTTTGTGCATGTCTGTAAAAGGTTTTTTTCACTAGACTTCTCAGTCGGCTCATTCCTTCTTAAAACTTTTTATATCACGTCTAAATGATAATATTTATAAACGGGGGGGGGGGGTCGCCTGTATATTTAATTTGCCCAACTTTCCCAGATTTTTAGAGCGTCCCGTGTATCTTTCGCTTTTCAGTATAAAACAAGCGAAAACTGGCTCGCAGCCGCATCATGTTTCAAGGTCAATCATACGACTTAAGTTTCTCGCACTTGTTATTTCATTTTATACACGTTAAATTAAGATGCTTTTCATTCCTGGCCGAGATGGTTAGGTCCCATGATTTTTTTCCATTTCGTTTCCACCTCCACAGAAAAGGTTCGGGATTCAAGTCTACTTTCCTACTAAAACTTTTCTTTTACACTTCCAAACACCCGGCCAACGTGTTTTTTTTTTTTTAAACAGGGTTGTTTTGATCACCCCCCCCCCCCCAATACACACACCTACAAACACCCGGGCCATGCCGGGTACCTCCGCTAGTCTTTACTATAAATCTCACCTGTCTGTTTAAAGGAATGTATATATATATATATATATATATATATATATGTCTGCCTAAAACTTTCGACAGAGGCGACAGATGTTCACAAATTATCGTTTTGAAGCCAGACCATTCGAATGACAAATATCGGAAAACTGGCTAAAAACATTCATTCCTTCACCCTCAACTAGGCACTTTTGTTTTTTTTTGTTTTTTGTTTTTTACCAAGGAGGGGGCGCTTTTTTTTGTCAATATTTTCTAAAGTCATCCCCTCTTTTTGATTGACTAGCCTTCGCCACTTCTGATTTGGCGATGGACGCAACGGCAAAGACGTCACTTTTTTCTTCATGTTCTTTTCCTCCTTCGCGGTACGGGTTCAAGCCTACCTGCCTACTACTTTTGTTTTGCTCAACACTCACCTCTGAACACCCAGGCTAGTACCCTTTAAGAAATTCCAGCAAAAGCCAAACAGCCAGCAATGGTTCACTCCATAATGTGCCGTTGCCACTGCACAGAGAAATCATTGCTTTCAACATAATAGATGATGTTAAACTTAAGCCACCTTTAGGACTGCCAGCACCTATTGTAAAAGAGTAATAAAGAATGCAAGAGATTTGTATGCTCAGTACATCAAGTAACTGAGCAGCAGCTTGGTTCTCACCAGTTTTAGCAAATAACAAACAGGGGTCCGAACAGAAGAGTGGCCTCTATCCCTACCATTATCGATGAACTTGAGGTAATTTCATCAGCATCTGACAAAGAAAAACTCTTTAAGAACTTTACAGCAAATTCTACCTTTTGCAATCAGAGCCACCAATCCCATGTATTTCCTCTTGTGACTGAAAACACTATGCAACATACAAACATCTGTACGTAATGTTGCCAAGCTTATCAAAAACCTTGATTCCAGCAACTGGCCTCAACAGCATTCCAGTCATAGTGCTCAAAAAGCTTCAATCGAAACTAGCTACCATACTTACAAAGCTATTTAAATGTTGCCTAAAGGAGAAATGCTTCCCAACACATTGGAGAACTTCTTCAGTATTTAAAAATTCTGGAGATGGGTAATCTCCTCCCAGTACAGACCAATCAGTTTCTCGTGCATCATGAGCAAGTCACTGGAATCTGTGATAAACAAAGTGGTCAACCACCTCAGCAAAAATAGCCTGCTCAGTGACATGCAATATGGTTTCCATTCTGCGAGATCTACAGCTGATGTACTGTTATATCACACAGGAGTAGTGGACCTCTCGACATAGGTTTCATTTCTAGAGCAATAGCTCCTAACATATCAAAGGCTTTTGATAGAGTATGGCATGAAGGTTTACAAGATCAATAGCTATGGAATAGCTGGAAATATCCTCAATTATTAAATCCCTTCTCTTTAATAGGCTTAATGGGCAAAAATCAGAAACTTTTAGTATTAACGCTTGTGTCCCTTAAAGTTCCATTCTAGGCCCAACTCTTTTTCTGATCTTGAATAATCTCCCATGTCACATTCTTAGAGCATTCATAGATATTTATGCAGACAACACCACAATCTATGGCAACACTTCAAAGGCCAGCAATGACCAAGATCCTTCTCATTCCCTCTCTTCTGATTTTGAGAATGTGGTGCAATGGGGGGTGTGGGGCTGATTAATTTTAATGCATCAAAAACTAAGCTTCTCTCTTTTCATCATAATCGCCCTGACCCACATGATGCCCCAACTGAAATGAACAGCTCTCATCTTGGGGAAGCTCCATGTCTCGACAAGCTTCTGGGATTGACCTTCACTCCTGATCTGAAATAGAACACATACATCAAATCTGTTGCGAAGATCACTAGAAAAATGATTGTATTAAACTATCACTCCAGTAGGTATCTCAATGCTGACACAATCCTCTATTTGTATAAGAGTCAGGTGCGTCTTAAAATGAAGTACTATTGCCACATCTGGGCGGGAGCTTCTTGGTGCACCCTATCTAGCCTTGATAGAGTTCAAGACCAGCTTCAAAACCTAGTAGGTGATGCCTTTTTTCCCTGCAACCGCTTTCCCATAGGAGAGATGTCTCTGCTCTATTGTTATTTTCATGGCAAGTGTTCAACATGGTCCTCCTCTTGCCAAACTTTCACAAAAAAACACACAACTAGCTACAACCACTATATACGATTTTCTCTCTATCTGTGCCTAAATCTAAAGGCAGATTCCATGAACAAGGCTTCTTTCCCAGAACTGTAAACAAGTTCTTGTTGAGCCATCCCCATAAATAATCAGATTCTACCGAATTTACACTATTAATGATTACTACAATACCTTCAAGTAACCTCCAAGTAAAAAAGTTTAGGTAGAGCTATTGGGTCATCAGAAATTAAAGCAATCCCAATGAGTTTGGCGTTACAAATTTTGTTCAACTTGCAAACACATATTTTTGATCAAATTTTAAAATATTTATATGGTTGAAAAACAAAAAAATAAGCTTTCCAAATATATAACTTGCATGAACTTTTATTTGTTGCATTAGTTTTGCTTTGAACAGCCCAAAATGTGAAATGTGATTTTTTTAAAACTTATTTTTACATGTGCGTTTGTTTGCAAAACAAGCAGCAAATCTATTCTAAAAATTTTACAAGCAGTTAAAAGAAACATTAAACTACAATAAGGAAGCTTTTTTTTTTCTAGTTATCTGACGTATTCTAAGCAAAATACAAGCCAATAAAGTTGAGGAAATGCAAAATTTTAAAGCGGCTTTTCTATTAATAAAATTAAAACTAAATATGACATGAATAAAATAAAATATGTATTATATACGTTTGAAGCCAAAACAATGCATTACAAAATAAACACATTTTGTTGAAAATTTATATTGAAATTCATAAATATATTTCGAAGCAAAGCCTCATCTTCAGTATGTCTTAACATGAATCCCGCGTGACCAAACGCACCGTTCCGAGATTTAAAAAAACTACCGTAAAAACAACGGACTTTACTTTCTTATTCTCTGCTCCAACAACAATATGGCAAAAAAAAAAAAAAAAAAAAAAAAAAGAAAGAAAGATATACTGAAGATGAAGGTTTCCTTCAAAATATATTTATGAATTTCAATATAAATTTCAAACAAAATAAATGTCTATTTTGTAATAATGCGTTGTTTTGGCTTCAAACGTATATAATATGTATTTTATTCAAACTCAACCAGCGTTTCTAAGGAACAAAAATCTTAACATATATATATATATATATACATACATATATGCATAAATTTAACAAGGTTTATTTTCAGTCGGCCGCGTACTTCGAAGGTGACTGTTAGAAATGAAAAATACATCTGGTAAGTGAGACTAAAAATATAGTCCCTACTCTTTCTCATCCAGAAATACAGAGAGAAACTTTATCACATATTTGAAAACATTATTTTGTAAGTTTAATTTGAAAAGTTAAAAAATTGAAGAATGCTATAATTTTTATATTAAACTAACTGTACCTGCCCGGCCATATGTTGCTGTGGCTCCATTTGGTTAAGGCAAGTATTAGATTGATTTGTATCGCACACACACATGCACAAACACACATATTTTGTTAATAGTCAGAAATAGACAGTTTTAAGGCTTCAAACGAAGGAGACTGAAGTTTTTAAACTGCCAATTTATTTAGAATAAAAAAAATAATTTTTGGTTGATAAACAGGTGTCGATATGTCGTAACAACATCTATGATTTAATAATACAGAAAAGATTTATTTTTTAAAGACTAGCGGGGGGTACCCAGCATTGCTCGAGTGTTTGGAGGTGTGCGTGTTGGGGGGGGATAAATCAGAACAAAAAGGAAATATAACCCCGTTTTAATATTAAAAAAACGATGTTAAACTTGTTAAAAAATATAACCAAAAAACAGTGATTTTAAAAATGAGGGGCAAAAATGGGGGGGGGGGCAGGTAGGCTCAAACCCAGAGCCTTGAGGCCAATAGGCTGAGCCTCAACACCTGCGCTACAGCGACAGTAGCAATGTAAGACCGATTACAAACTAACAAACATCACGCTATTCCGCAGTTTTTAATGAGGTCAAATTCTTTTAATGCGGGATAGTGGTTTTGAATCTATCCAGCCAATCGAATCTGATTTCGCTTTTTTTATACTGAAAAGCAAAAGCAACACGCAGTGATCCAAAAATGTGGAATATTTAGCGTTTCAAAGTCAGGCTAATTAAATAGACAGGCGCTCCCCCCTTGTTAACTCGTAGATATTATCATTTAGACAGCATATAAAACATGCTAAGAATGAGCGACCTCCCCGAGAACCCCCCCGGAAAAAAGTCTTTTGTAGACATACACAAAAAGCGAACATACATCCACACACACATGTTGCCTTATATATATATATGTATATAGATTATTTAATTTTAGTCAATCGTATTGTAAAAAAAAAAAAGAAAAATTGTTATTTTAGTGAATTACTGTTAGAAAAAGAATTTTTGCCTTATTAACATGTGTTGATGTACTGCAAAACATTTAGTAACATCTATGATTTATATAAACAAAGAACATTATTTAGCACGGTAGCATAAGTATATAAGGACAATTAACATCCATGATATATTTAATGTAAAGTTTAATGAATTTTTGGCTTATAAAAATGTCTTGATGTGTCATAAAACATTTTTTATTACTACAAGCTATGATCTCTGCGATTGCTCTGGACGTGCAAGCAAAGATGAAAAATGTTATGAATATATATATATTTTTTTTTTTACTTGTGCATGTGTGATCCAGTAATTAAACGGTAACAGTATTTCAATGTCTGTATGAGTGATTAATATGTATGTACTTGTTTTTTTCTGTTATTAATGTCTCCTGTAGAGAGTGACATCATTTTGGAGAATTTTTGAAGTATTTGTTTATGTAGGCAATATAATCATTCATGAATAAAAGGATGTCAGGTCTCAACCAATCAGATTAGGTAGAATATGGCTAGCGAAACATTGCTATTTATTAGCTAGAAAAGGGAAAGCTAATGGTATGTCTGTGTTTATGATCAAGTTACAAAGGGTGAAACCCCATATTTGTCAAAAACGCAGATTTCCTCAACGTGATGGCTGGAGCTGGTAGGAGGACTTCATATTTAGACGGAAATAAGGAACTACTTCCTCTAAAGATGGTTGCGATTGTGATGATGTTGTTCCTAGGATGAAATGTAGGATTTTATTATAATAACCAAATGTGTCTAAAATGGCATTCTAAAGTTACATAAGATGGTGGTTAATAGTCTAGACATAATGTGGTACCTGTTGCAAATCTATGGTATAGAGGGGAATTTCTGCAATCAAAATATTATATAGGAGATTAATAAAATTATTTTTTTTGTTTTTAAGACTTTTGTTCTTAAAAACTTCTTTGTAGAAAATTTAGTGTTTTTTTTTGTTTTTTTTTAATTTTTGCTCTTCATTTTGTTAATGGTATTAACCTAATGTGACCAAGTTTCTCTATTCAAAATTTGCACTAATCACACAATAACTTGACAACATCAAAACCCCTCTCCACAAAGCGGCAACTCTTCAGGTTAATGCCATCAACAAAATAATATAAATAAACACTACGTCTTCCATAAATAAATTGTCTTGAAAGTCTATAAAAAATAAATAAATAAGAAAAGATTTTAATCATAGCCAACGTTTCTGGGGGACACAAAAAATAGAAATGAAATTGTGTTTGGACCTGTACTTGAACATTTTTTTCTTATTTTTGTTTATGAAATGTTACATATTTATTACTTGTAAGAGGAGGGGAGGTATTCTCGCTCATATTGATATTACTGTGAAAGAAAACTGCCGACCAGGTAAGATATAGATATAGCTGATTTCAGACAAAACAAACCCATAACTACTGAAAACATGCATCAAGAATAAGCTTAAGGAATTATAAAAGTTAATGAAATAGGGAACAATTCACTTTACTTTAAGGTCTTGATCTTAAAGTAGTAGATGTCTGTCAATCTATTCTTTATCTTTACTGATACATGGTACACACTAGATTGAAGTACAGCATGTGACTTAAATAACTGCAGGGTCATTGATGAAAGCATATATTAGAGCATTCATATCTAGATTCAGTTTTCTGCTACATGTCATTGACTGAAGTAGTCAGCTCAAGTGTGTTACCAGAATTAGCAAGAGTATTAGTTTTTAACAGTTAAGAACAACCGCCTATCATCCTCAAAATAATAGCTTAAACAAAAGAGTATCATACTCTAAAAGTAGTGATTATGATTTGGAAAAAAAAAAAAAAAAAAATGGATAAAAGTAATGCCTATAATTCTACTATGCCTGCAGTACTCCTAATGATACCCACAATTCTACTCAATATATGTAATACTGTGTTAAGTTATCTCCCTTGTATTGAGATATAAGAGTCCCATTCCTTTGTGAAAAAAAAAAAACATAACTAAAAAGGTACTTGTGCACTTATGCTACCATGCTAAAATAATATGGTTATTTAGAAACCCATTCTTAACATGGGGAGGGAAGGGTGTTTCATTAACTATTCTGTACTTTCACCTAACAAATAAAAAACATATCGTAGAACTTGAATTTAACTTACAAATACTATTTGAAAAAAATAGCACGGTAACATAAGTGCATAAGCACCCAAATAAATATTACTAAAGGCAAGATAAGTTACTCTTCTACCTAGTTGGATAAGTTTTTAGTCACGTGGTATCTCATGTCTTTGAAATCTCGACAATGACTTAAAAATGTACAAGTACTATTAGAAACCCAACCAATAAATGTCCTTGTGACATTTATTGGATGGGTTTCTAATAGTATTTTGTATAATTTTTTGTATTTTTAACTCCTTGTCAAGACCATTTTTTCGAATCTGTAAATTGAGGATATCTAAATAACAATAATAATTAGGCAGTTCAATAAATAATTTCATTGTGATGCATTTTGTAAATTTTTACCTTGTTTCCACCTTTCCGGATATTAATTAAGCAATGTAATTTCTTATGTTATTGCTGGTGGCCATTTTGGTACACGCGTTTGCTCATAGTTTCTGTGTTGCATTTGTGCACTCCAAGATGGCCACCAGTGATAAAATAAGAATTGACATATCCGGAAAACTACTTATTTGCAGAAAATTTAAATGCGATATTCGTTTTCAGCATACCCTAAAACCTATAAATGTAATCATAAATGTTAAGGTGGAAACAAGATAAAAAAAACTTACCATTTTATTTCTTTGTTTACATAATTGAATTTTCAGTAAAACAACAGAATAGAAATGTCAAAAATTACCATCAACTCAAATATATAGTTGTTGCTTATCAGGATTCCTGGTATCCTGATACTGTGAAAGCTACATTGAGGATTCATGTAGAGTACGATTTATGGTTGCATCTCAGAAAATAGGGGTATATTTTGGGCTAGATAGAGAGGATTTACAAAATTGAAAATTGGACTTGTCCCAAAATGCATAAGTTCTGGTCGACTATGGGAATTTCTATCTTATAGAAATCCAAAATCATTATGAAAAATTTTCGATTTATTTCTAGGATTAATTCATATCTACTCATTTTTTCTTTTCTTTGAGAGGAGTAGTAAATACCGGCCACGAATGCTCTTTAGGCATTCAATGGCTACACCCCAGATTAAGCTCTCCTTTGGTGGGGAGGCAGGTAAATACCTATTCTCAATAAAGCTAATATAATACTTAGTTTTGTTCATGAATAGACATCCTCTATACCAGTTTTAAAAATATTGAAATTTGTACATCTTAATTTATAATTCATGGTTATGATATAAAATGATACATCAGATTTAACTGCATAATCAGAAAGAGCACACAATTTTACATAAGAGTGCCAAGTTTCATGAGAATAGCTTGAAAATAAATAAATGGTAAAGAAATTACCGAATTTCTTGAAATGTTGAGGTCCGTAATTTAGCCCACATTTTCTGAAGTAAAATGTCCATGAAAAAGCCTAAATTTTGGCACTTAAAATTCTCATAACTTTTGAACTACTGATGGTATTTGCATAATTCAAGCATCCTTTACACAGCTCTTTTCATGCAAGTTGATAAAATAACAATTATCTAAAAAGAAAAAATCAACTTGTAATGCTACTTTGAAAGGTAAATGAAGAAACAGATAGAATAAATAAATAAAAATAAACAAAAATGTAATTAAATAAATTCAATTATTAATTAAAAGTAAATATATATGTATGAACGCACATATGTATGCGTATACATATTGACGTATACACTTTAGCAAGGGAACTAATCATAGTTAAAGCATTCTCGTTATCCAAGACAGATATACACACCGCACTAACACAGCAGTGATTAACACTCCTAAGTACACACTTTAAGCATAACACATTTATCATTTATATACACAAACAAAAGCTATAGTAATTCCTAACAATACTTAATATTCATCACAATCCTGAAAATTGATTTGATAGACGACTGTGACACTGACTTCCCAAAATAAAGAAATCTATACATCTATAAAAGTGAAATTGTCTGTGTACATTTCCCTACCAAATTACTCTGTCAATTTTCAGTCTACAGACTCAAGATTTGGGAAAATCTTTTTAATCGGTTTTCGGCCAGAAATTTGGCTGTCAAAGAACTTGACCTTTAAAAATTCTACCAAACTCCTCTGCCAATTTTGGGTCTAAACACTTGAAATTTTAGATGTAGGTTCCTTGGATATAGATCAACCTTTTTAACTTGATTTGAACCCAAACAATAAATGTTACGGGGTCAAAGTTGAGATCAAAGTTTTAAAAGAATTTTACCTTTGAGGTCTACCAAATTACTAAGCGAATTTTTGGTCTAAACATTTGAAATTTTACATAAAATGTATTCAGACAGGGCAAGCTTTTTCATTGTTTTTGACCAAAAAGTTGGCTGCCAAGGGGTCAAAGTTCAAAAGATTTGACCTTTGCTGTCACTAGCAAACTATTCAGCAAATTTTGGGTCTAAGCATTTGAAATTTTACATAAAGGATATTCATACATGCAGCAAGCTTTTTAATCAAATTTAGGGTGAAAATTTGTCTGCCTAGAGGTCAAAGTTAAAAGAATTGACCTTTGCAGACTCTACCAAACTCTTTCGCCAATTTTGGGTCTAAACATTTGAAATTTTAGATGTAGGTTATCTGAACATGAATCAAATATATATATATATATATATATATATATATATATATATATATGCGCGTAAAGTTATGAACAGTACATCGGGCCCGAGCAAAGTCAGGCTGAACTGCTAGTAAATAAAAAAAATAAATAAAACAGACAAAGGAAAGCCTCGCCGAACTGTTACAGGTTTTTATTGATTTTTTTTCTCTGAGAAAAAAAATTCTACTTTCATGGAATTTCAAATCGAACCCCTTATTTAATCCATGGGAGTAGTTTGCTCTCGTTCCATAAACCATGATTGGATCGAGGTTTTAAATAATTCACAATTATATTTTCTCAGTGTGGATGATTGAAAATACAATTACAAATTACTTAGGACCTTTATCCAGTTATGACTGACAGAACGAGAGCAAGCTACTCCGATGAATTAAAGGGTTATGCAGATTCCTGATTCCGACAAGATACACCTGAAAAAGATAGGTTACATTGACCAATACGTCACTGAAGATGAGAACAGGAGTCCGAAAAATTCAAACAATATTAGCAAAAATGTTTATACTTTTTGAAAATTTATTGTATGCCATTAAGCTTTTGTTTGTTTTTTTCTTTTTTTGATTATATGGTGAATTTGTGTGCCTTTATCAGTCCAACACTGACAAATCTTACAAAAAGCTTTACAAAAGTATGGAAAAACTTTGAACACATTGTTCAATTAGGAACGAATTGATTTAAAGATTTTCACATCTAAGTGTGAAACGTTCACACTGACAACAGTGGTTTGATTTTGAGATTCCATATCTGTAAACTGGTCGAAAAAGAAATTTCAAACTAGGTTATATGAGACCTTTTATAACACAAAAATAAAAATTGAACATTTCCTTTTTGCAAAAAAGAAATGAATCCCAATAAAATTTCTAGTACTTATAATTGGGAAAATATTGGAATTTATAAAAACCGATAAAAGATGTTAGAAATTCAGCTGGGCTTTCAGTTTTAAAGTTAATATTCCCAGATAATGCTAAGTTACTTTTCTTCCACCCTCTCTGTTGTGTCTGCACAATAATTAACACGGAAAGTAAAGGTATACAATAATAGATTAGGAAGAAAAGTTATATGCATATTTACATGTCTTCAGATATACTTCAGTTGGAAATATTCCGGCAGGTGGCGTGTTGCATGTCTTACTGGAAGCAGCATAAACGTCTTGCCTATTTGACGGTCGTTGCCGGACTCTCCCGGTATTGGTGATTGATACCTTTATATATCTCACTCACCCGGCTATGTTAATTAGTAGGCGTCTCCACAAAACTCTCCCCTCAATAAAATGAAACATTTGTTTATATTTATTACCGGGTAATGCTGAGTTTATTTTATTCTATTAATAAATTAATGAAACATTTGTTTTAATGCATTCTTAGGCAACATCAAGTTACTTAATATAATGAAAATCATGTTTTTATTTTAATCTATTCAATTCATATCAGGAAGATTAAGTGTAACAAATTTAAAAAGTGTCGGTGTTTGTTAAATTATTTTTTTTCTAAAAATCAATTGGTTTGGCAAAAAATTACTCATTTGCATAGGATTCTCTCCTAAATGAACCAATCATTAGGAATTATGGAATATATATTCTAGAAAACACTGAAAAATGGAGGCACATTATTCTTGTTTGTAAACTTTACCATTTATATGGGTTGTGCCTTTCAAACTCACTCGTGCATCATGATCATTGAGGAATCCTGCCATTTTAAACACACTTTCAATTGGAACTTTGCAAAAAAAAAAAATCACTGCAACTCATGACTCTTGCTCTACATATCGTATGTGCCAGATTTGTTTGTATTCATTCCTGTTTAAACTTATTTAATTATACCAATCATCTTCATCTGTGGCAAGCAAGTATGTGCTTCAAAAAGGTATGGTATGATTGGATTGAGTAGCAGAGAAGCACTCCTGCTGGTCTACAAAATAGCCCATGTAGGAGTGTGCAACCTGCTCGCCTCTGCCAGTCAAATGATATCCCATACAAATTGGAGGGTATTAAAAGGTGAATGTTTGATGCCTTAAAACCGAGCTCCAAAAGCCAACCTCCTTCAACAAAGATATACATGCGGGTTTGGAGACCCATTGCAAATTTGATATTCCTAGAACCTCCTAAAAATGAAAATTAATTCTACTTCTACCTCAACCACGACTACTGCTAAAGTGTCTATAGAACTAAAGTACTCAGTGTACCAGCGCGGTGAGTGCTTGGTAAGCAAACCGGGATTCTTAGATGCAAATCAGTCTACCTGCATGTTGGAATGTGCGCATGTTGAAACTCAAAACTTGAGTTTCAACATGCGCACACACTCCACTAATACAATGTCGATGTAGCCTACTCACAGCACACACTCCACTAGTACAATGTCGATGTAGCCTACTCACAGCACACACTCCACTAGTACAATGTCGATGTAGCCTACTCACAGCACACACTCCACTAGTACAATGTCGATGTAGCCTACTCACAGCACACACTCCACTGGTACAATGTCGATGTAGCCTACTCACAGCACACACTCCACTGGTACAATGTCGATGTAGCCTACTCACAGCACACACTCCACTGGTACAATGTCGATGTAGCCTACTCACAGCACACACTCCACTGGTACAATGTCGATGTAGCCTACTCACAGCACACACTCCACTGGTACAATGTCGATGTAGCCTACTCACAGCACACACTCCACTGGTACAATGTCGATGTAGCCTACTCACAGCACACACTCCACTGGTACAATGTCGATGTAGCCTACTCACAGCACACACTCCACTGGTACAATGTCGATGTAGCCTACTCACAGCACACACTCCACTGGTACAATGTCGATGTAGCCTACTCACAGCGCACACTCCACTGGTACAATGTCGATGTAGCCTACTCACAGCGCACACTCCACTGGTACAATGTCGATGTAGCCTACTCACAGCGCACACTCCACTGGTACAATGTCGATGTAGCCTACTCACAGCGCACACTCCACTGGTACAATGTCGATGTAGCCTACTCACAGCACACACTCCACTAGTACAACGTCGATGTAGCCTACCTTTCGGAGGTCAGGCTCGTAGATCATGGCCACAAGACAATCAAAATCTCTCAAAATGACGCATCGTATCACCTTTGCTACAGCTGTCTCACAGATGAATCTGGTCACCATGGTATGAAATTGGCCCTAAGTGATCAGGCGAACAACGCTCTCCTTGCCTGGAAGTCAATCTCTCCACATCTCACCCGTGTCCGTCTGCGAGGTGCCTTTTTCAACATCACTGATGGCTGTGTATGCCCTCACTCTCATGCCAATGAGGTCACGAAGAATACCTTCTACAATAGCCTGCAGGCTGTTATGGATAGTATTCCAGCAAGAGACTACGTAGTGGTTGCAGGTGACTTCAACGCTTACAACAACCCTGGAGTCCTAAACACAGGTTGTTGGCCCCTTCACTGTTGGTGACCATTGCTTAAACGGCGATCATCTAATCAACTTGGCTACTGTAAACCAGATGACAGTGTCGGGCACCAATTGCCATCATCCACCGCACCACTTAGTCACCTGGCACTCCAATGATGGAGTTACTTGTAACTAGATCGACCATGTTCTTGTTAGAATCCACTGGGCCTCAAGCGTGCTGGACTGCCATTCTTACCAAGGAGAAGAGAACAGCAATGAACATGGCTCCGATCATGTGATCATCCACTTAAAGCTATGCCTCCACGTGAAAGCTAACCCACCCACCAACCACCATACAAAATGACTCAAATGCTAGGAGACCATAGCCAAGTTCCAGCGCAAGATATCAAACTCTTTCGCCAGTCTTAAAGCATTTCAACCTGAAGTGTCATCAGCTGAGGATATCTGGCAGTCCTTCGACAACACTGAATGAATTTGCCCAAATGACCCCAGGTAAAACCAGACGGTGTGCGAAGAACTGGATCTCTGGCAACACTAAGCTTGCCAATAAAACAAAAAAGCCAGGCAGCCTACTTCGCTTAGTTTCACTTTTATACAAAAAAGACAAGCAAACATGTGAAAGGATGGAATAGAGGGAATTTTATAAAAGGCGATGAAAATAAATGTAGAGAGAACGTTAGATATAATCTAGGGAATATATAAAAAGTTCTCCAAACTAAAAACCCGCAAAAAAGGTCTTTCGGACATACAAAAATGCGCGCGCCACTTTTGCCTTTTTTATATATATCGATTATATTGGACCCAATATATATAGTAATGATTAAAAAAGTTAAAAGATAATGACTCAAAACCAAAACGTTTAGCTCACAATTTATTTTCCTTAATGCCTAAACTATGAAGATATGTTTGGTATGAATCAATAGCTATTGTATTACGCATGCATATTTGTAATGCTGCCATTCAACCTTCACCTGGTAAATTCTATTTCTTTTTATTTTAACACTTTTGTACTGATTTTCACTGGCTAAATATAAAGCTCTGCATGGGTTTGAATACCCTATAGATTAAGTTTCATGTCTGTAGACAAAAAATTGACAGGAGTTAAATTGCCAAAATTTTTTAAACGAATATATATATATATATATATATATATATATATATATATATATATATATATATACACACACACAGATTTGTGTTTACTATAACCTTTTTACACAAATTTTACGTAAGTATAAATCATGTAGAATATCTGCATGAATATAATTATTTGTAATCTATAATATAAAAGCGAAAATGTGCATGACCTTATCACTTTCCGGGGAGAGTTACTTGGTTGAGGAACATCCTGGGAACACAACCAGTTCCCCGAGGGGAATAAACGATATCCAACAATAGGCACATGGAAATATCAATAAAAACGGGTCGATATGTCGTCGACTATAATTGGCTGGCATGGGTCGCTTCTTGTCTTCATTGCGCCGTACAGGCATCTTTTCCATTGTTGGCATTAAGGGCATGCTGAAATTTAACGCTTATACAAAAATAGCGAACAAATGCATTTTTATAAAAATATATATAATTTATTTAAGATTTAACAATGAGGAGCATGTTTTTATAAAGACCAGTTGAAACCAGACACATGCTATGTTGCGTCCGTAGGCCCCAGAATGCAAGCTTCAACCACTTTAAAAACAATAGAATTATGTTTTATTTCTCTCTTTCTGCATTTAAAGAGACAGAGACAGACAGACGAGAGAGGCGAGAGGCAGAGAGAGGCGAGAGGCAGAGAGAGACAGAGAGAGGAGAGTGACAAAACACCTGCATCAAACGTTTTTAACTTCATCACAAAGCCAGGCCCAAGGTTAGAAGCTAGATATAGGGGTTTTTAATATAGAAACCTCCAGCACACCAGCACAGTGTGTGCACATTTTTGTATGTCCAGCGAAGGCTTTTTTCGGGGTAGGGGGGGGGGCTAATACTTAGAACTTTTTACATACTCCCTAGATTATAATATCTCCAATTTATGAAAGGAGGTAATCTATCTTTTACTTGAGCGACTTTTACATGCTATTTTCGCACTATTTCTTACTCTCCACACGTTTGGCTTTTCCGTATATAAGTAAAACTGAATTCGTAGCAAACGAAGCTCCCAGCACTTGTGCCAGGGACGTCCAGAAGCAATCAGCTTTGATCAATGCGGACAAAACCTGTCATAAGACAATTGCTATTCATTTGGACACTCCCCTTTTTTATGGGGAGCTGTTTTTCCCCAACATCTTGAGAAAACAAACAAATACACAGAAACTGGCTCACAACTAAAGTTAAGTGTGGCGTAATGTTTAATGTTAAATTAATGCACCTGTGTGAACTCATTCACTTAACTTTTTAATCGTTTAATTTCAATCATTCTCATTTCCTCTGCCCTCTTAGCGCTGCTGCAGTGTTATCAAGTTATTACTTTCTTTTCCGCCTTAAGGCTTCAGGTTCGAGCCTACCTGCCTACCAAAACCGGGCATGCCGGCCACTCCTGCTAGTCTATCTATAAATATAAAAGCGAAAATGTATGTATGTATGCATGTTCGCTTTTGTGTTCGCTTTTTCTGTATGTCTACAAAAGGCTTTTTTTTAAAGAAGCAGTCGGTTGCTTCACAACTTTTTATATCACATAAATCGTAATATCTCACAGTTAACAACGAAGCTCGCCTGTCTATTTAATTTGCTCGATTTCAGGAAGATAAATATTCAACATTTGTCGCTCGCCGCATGTGGGTTAGTCTTTTTCCTATAACATCTTGGGAAGCGTTCCCGCAGTAAATGATACTATCCCGCAGTCAAACTTGACCTCATTAACTCCTTGAAACGGGCACCTCCCAAATCCAAGTAATTAAATAAATTCAAACGTGTTTCCGTTAGCATCTCGCGGTGGGGCAATCGTTAACGTCGCATGTTTTTTTTTTTTTTTTTTTCACACTTTAATTTACAACTTTGCATCAACGGTTCGGGTTCGATCCTTACCTACCAAAACATTTTTTTTAACCTCCCCCCCCCCCGAGTTTCCACACACACCTACAAACACCCGGGCAATGCCGGGTACCCTTCACTAGTATATATATAAAAGTGAAAATGTGTGTGTGTGCATTTTTGTGTATGTCCGCAAAAGGCTTTTTTCGTCGGGCTTCTCGGTCGGCTCACTCTTTAAAACTTTTTATATGCTGTCTAAATCATAATATCTATAACTTAAGAATGGAGGTCGTGGCTATCTTTAATTTGCCTGACTTTTGTGAGCTATTTTTTGATTGCCGCATCTTCGAAAAGCAAATCGGGTGGGGGAAACAAACTGGTTTGCAGCGCAAAACTAGGTCAAACATCACGCGACTTAACTTTCTTGCCCCTGTATATTTCACTTTATAAACATTTACTTATAACCATTATCACTTTCTCTCCTCTCGTGGCCGAGATGGCTAGGTCTCAGGTTTTTTTCCATTTCATTTCCATCTTTGTGTCAAGGCTTCGGGGGTTCAAGCCTACCTTCCTACTAAAACCTTTTTTTTTTTCTTTTACACCTTTAAAAACCCGGCCAACGCTTTTTTTTTTTTTTTTTTTTTTAACAGAGTTGTTTTGATCTAAAGCCCCCTCCCAACACACACCTCCAAACACCCGGGCAACGCCGGATACCCCCCCCCCTGCTAGTCTATTATATAAAAGGCAAAAATGAGCATGTGTGGTTTTATATGTCCATGAAAAGCTTTTTGTGTGGGGGTTCTCACCTCGGTTACATTAATGGAGAACTTTCCTTATACTCCCTAGATAATAATATCTACGATTCAAAAACAGACATGGTCTCTTTATTTTCATCGAGTTTTAAAAAAAAAAAAAAAAAAAAATCCCTGGCTTCCAGTGTTTGTCTTTCTCGTATAAATAAAGTGAAACTAATCGAAGCAAAGCAACTCGCTTGGCCTTCGTAGTCGGGACTTCTTGAAAGCAATCAGCTTTGATTAATGTGGGGAAACCCTTCATATCAGACATTGTCAGAGTTCCCCCTTTTTGGGGAGAGCTTATTTTCCCCCACATAAACGACCTCATGGGGAAGCAAATAAATACCACGACAGAAAGCGGAAAGCTTAACTGGCCCCAAGTCAGGTTTAAAAGCCACTTTCATTTCTGCGACGACACCTATGATTCTTAACTTAATTTCTAACTCAATGAATTCACTGTCCTCTTTGGTGTAACAGTTAGTGAGGATGACTAATTACCGCATGTTTCCAAGTTTGATCCCACCTCTGTCTTTTTTTTTTTTTTTTTTTCTTATTTTGTCTTTGTGCCAATATCCTCCACCTAGGAAAAAGTTAATTTACCAACTCTTATTTTCACGTTCTTTTCCTCCTTTGCTGTATGGGCTTAAGCCTGCCTAATATCACTTTTTTTTGCTCAACACACCTTCAAACACTCGGCAACCCCAGGCACCCCCGCTAGTCTATAATAGAAATCTTACCAGTCTTTTTCAATGTATGTCTGCCTAAAACTTTTGACAGAGGAAACGGATTTTCATGAGATCTGTATCGTTTTGAAGCTCGAACCTTCAGATGACAAATCGAAAAATTGGCTAAAAACATTAATTCCTTCACCCTCAACTAGGCAGTTTTCTACAGGGAGAGGTCACTTTTTTTCACTGATATTTTTGAAAGCCATCCCCTCTTATCCAATTGACTAGCCTTAATGTAAACATTTGTCACCTCCGGTTTAGCAACAGCAAAGACGTCATGTTTTTCTTTTACGGGTCTGAGCTTGCCTGTCTACTATCACTTTTTTTTTTTTTTTTTTTGCTAATATTGCATATATAAAGTTGTACTCTTTTTAAGAAGAATATCAATACACACAAAAAAAAAAAAAAAATTTATGAAAGTAATATTTTTAATGTAACTTTTCATCCTGTTTTCTAAAGAAATATATCAGAAGTCATGATCTTAAATCAACAAGATTAAATGTTATTTAGAATTAAGAAATCTATATATATAAACGGCAAATGTGGCGCGCGCATTTTTGTAGGTGTCGAAAAGGCTTTTTTCGCCGCCATTCTGGGGGGGGGTATTATCACTTAGAAGTGTTTATATACCCCCTAGATAATAATATCGAAGATTTGCGAACGCGCGTCTAGATTTATTTACACTGACTTTTATAAGATTTGCACTATTTCGCTGTCACCTGTTTGTCCTGCTTTTTAGTATAAATATAGTGAAACTAAATTCAAACTGTTCGTGTTCTCGGCTTTCGTGCCAAAACGTCCAGAAAGCAATCAGCTTTTGATCAATGTGGAGTTTCTCCCTATATCAGACAATTGCTATTCGATTTGCACAATCCCCTTTAAATGGGGAGCTGCACCCCCCACCACCACCATCTGGGGGAAGCGAAAACTAAAAATACTGCACGTCATCGTAATGATCCCGCAATGACCTCATTTAGCATCTTCCTGTCTATCAAACCTCTTTCACTTGCTCTATAAGTCTTAACTTAACACGTTAATTACTCTCACTCATGGTCAAGACGGTTAAGTGATTGGCTTTTGTTTCCACCTCGGCGTCAAGGCTTCCAGGTTCAATCCCGCCTCCTGACCAAAACGTTTTTTTTTTTTTTTAATTTTTTTCCACCTTTAAACACCCGGGCAACGTTTTTTTATTACTTTGCTTATTCTTTAGTTTACTCCCCCCCCCCCATACACACAGCGTTGTTATCTTAAGATTGCAGGTTCGATCCGCCATTTTTTTTCCTGTTTTGGTTTTTCCAATTTTTTAACATCATCTTTTTTATAATATTTAAACAGGGCTATTACTCCATACACACACCTACAAAAACCCGGGCAACGCCGGGTACCCCCCCCCTAGTACTTAAAAGACATTCCAAAAATATGGTTTTTATTTATTTTTTAGTTTTAGCGATTTAACAGCTATTTAAAATGACTTCAAGGAAATAAATTTACAAATTTTCCCTTGAAATCTTAAAATTAAGGAATTTTTACAATATTATAAAATAGAATTTTTTGTTGAATTAAAAGGAGGTAAAAACTCAAAATAGTAATTTGGTCCTCATTTCTGGAAAGATAGCATTATAGCCACTCGAGGTGATATTCTAGGAAAAAAAACCATAGTAACGTGTAATGAATAGGTGATATAGGACTTTTTAAAATTAAATTAAGGCTAATTAAATCAGTTTATTTTTACCTTAGATTATTTTGACAGAGTCTGATATTATAATTATTTGGAAAATAAGTGCTGATTAAATTTGTTAGGTTTGATCTGCAAATGAAACACTTTTTTTTTTAAATATTTTTTTGCAAATATTTAGTATTTTCATTTAAAAATCAGTTATTAAATGTAATAATCCCCACTAAAAAAAAAAAAAAAAAAAAAAAAAAAAAAAAAAAAAAAACGAAAGTAATGGAAAATATAAGCTCTTAGAAATCTATATATCTATAAAAGTGAAAGTGTGTGTGTGTCCATTTCCCTACACAATAACTTTCAATTTTTAGTCTACAGACTCGAAATTTGATATATACGGTACTGAGATTTGGGAAAATCTTTGTAATCCGTTTTCGGCTAGAAATTTGGCTGTTAAGGGGTCAAAGTTCAACAATTTGACCTTTGAGAACTCTACCAAACTCCTGCAAATTTTGGGTATAAACAATTTAAATTTTAGATATAGGTTCCTTGGACATAGATCTAACTTAAATTGATTTCAGTCCAAAACAATAAATGTTAAGGGTCATAATAGGGGTCAAAGTTTAAAAAAATTTGACCTCTGCGGTCTACCAAATTAGACAATTTCTGGTCTAAACATTTGAAATTTTACATAAAGGGTATTCAGAGATAAGGCAAGCTTTTTTTATCGGTTTGGGTCGAAAATTTGAGCTACTAATATATGAATGTGTGTATGTATGTTTGGATGTCTGCCTAAAACTTTTGACAGAGGCGACGAATTTTCACAATATCAGTATCATTTTGAAGTTCGACCCTTCAGATGACAAATAGCAAAAAATTGGCTAAAAACAATTTCTTCACCCTCAACTGGGCACTTTTCTACAGGGAGGGTCGCTTTTTTCAACAATATTTTCGAAAGTCCTCTCTTTTCGATTAATTTAAACCTACGTCACTTCCAGTTTGCCGGTGGTCATGACAGCAAAGACGTCACGTCCCCCCCCCTTTCGTGGTACAGGTTCAAGCCTGCCTTCCTACAACCAATTTTTTTTTTTTTTTTGCTCAACACACACCTCCAAACATCCGGGCAACGCTGGGCTGAAATGCTAGTGTTAAATATTTTCTGGTTAATCATAAGTAAATAAAACAATGTTCATTTTTTTTTTTCTTTAATCCAAAAATTGGTTGTTGAAGAGGAATCGATTGGTTAAAAAAATGAATACTAAAAATCATTAGATTTTAAGAGTTAAATTTTGTAGTGGTAAGGAAGCTAAAACAATAGTTTCGAATAAACTGGGGTGGATGTTGAAATTGGTTAAATGAAATAAACACGTTATAGTCCTGAACTCGGATTGCAACTATAGCAGGCTGCTGTCTTAACCACTGTTCCACAGCAATATGTTGTAAAGTAATGAAGTTTTCGAATGAAAGAATCGACATTTACTTCATCAAAAAGATGAAACTGTCTATATAAGAATGTCTTATTTTTTTCTTTAGTGATCATGGAGAGTGAAATAAATTTGAAAAAGTAAAATCTATCCTGACCTTCTCTAAATATGGCTGCTAAAAAAAAAAAAAAAAAAATATTGAAATCGATCACAATATGGAAATCAATGAAACCGACGAGGAATAAGACTTGATTCTAAAAATACGAACCAATATTGGTAAAAATGATTGAAAGGTTTAAATATGTACCTTTTGTTAACAGCGTTATTAAAGCCAATATATAAAATATGCTGTACAATCTTTTTTTAGATTAAACCAATAAAGTTGAAATTATTAACAATTTGTTTATATAAACTTACAGCTATTTAATATTTAAATCAGTAGCAATTCTAATTATGGACTGGGTACATTTTTATTTGCAATTCATTGAAAATTTTGGTAAAAATAAAATCGAAATTGATATTTTTAAAGCATCTCCAGCCTAAAGTAAAATTATATCACTGCAAATAGATTTTAAAATTATTTTCAAGATTACATACATTTTAAATTAAAAACCAAAACAAGCTTTATGAAAGATTCGTTCATTAATAAGATAAAGTTTATAACATATCTAATATAAAGTTTTATATATTTTAAAATAACCTAAAGTAAATTTGGTTAAAAATCTAAATTCAAAATTTACAAAGTAGTAAAACAAAATCTTGTAAGACATTCAATAACTTTTTATTTATTATCAAGCTTTTATTTACATTATCAAATAATTGCAAAATTAGTTGGCAACATTTAACACATTGAACTTGATAGTAAACTCAATGTTTGTACATGTATAAGAAATAAAAAATCCGAAGTTACACCAACGATAGAGATTTCAATTGAGTCTTATTTCAAGCAATTGTACTGTTATAATAATGTCCATGATCGTTTTAGTTTTCTTGGCATTGTTATAGTTTAATTTTTTTCTTAAATCAGTTCACATTTTGAAATAAACCCAGTTTTTGACTATTCTGAATTTTTGTATTTAGAAAGAGTTTTCAATTTTCATCTATAAACAGACAGAACATTTATGAAATAAGTACATACCTACTTGAAACACTTGTGATATAGGAAATCCTCCATCATAGTAGTAATAGTAGCAATATAATTTAGCTAAGAGCATCATTTAAATGTTAATAATTTTACATACAAACTAATGTTTAAAATAGTGACGAATAATGTAAATATTCAAAGTACCTCCACACACATTCTGATTTATTTTCAATACAGAGATCATCACTCAGAAATATCTCAAGTATTTTTGAATTTACATAAGAAACACCCATTTGTTTTCATAAGTCAGAGTCAGTAGACCGTAACCAGAACTTGTGACAATGTAATGACAAAATGACAACATTTATAAATAGCTGCAAACTACACAATTGGAACAAACTGATGCATGACGAGTTTTACTAGGATTTTAGCTTACTACAGAAACTTTTTTTTTCATGGTAGTCACCTATTATCAAGGCCCAGAAGCCACTTGGTGATAAGGGTTATTGCATGTACAGTAATCAATGGGATAGTATCATAGTAATCATTAGTATTAGAGATTTGTTAAGGTGTCTTAAGGGAGCGGTTCATCAGGAATTTGTTTATGTTGGACTTGAAGACATCCAAGTTGTAGTCAGGTGGGAAACAGACAAACAGAAGAGAGTTCCACAGGCGTGCACTTCTAAGAAAGAAGCTTTCTTCATGGAATCTACATTTTGGTTTTGGCACAGATAAAGAGTGGGGAAAATTTTTGACAGTGGTTTCAGCTAGACGGGTGTTTATCGTGAAAGATTGGCAAGGGGGGGGGACCAGAGATTGGAGCTCAGACGAGCACTTGCCATGGAAGTAATGATAAAACAAATATTTTTATAAAACTATTGCCAATATTTGGATCAACACTAATCAGTACTTTGAAAAATCAAACAAAATATTCATAAAATCTTTACAAACAAAGCTTGGGTAGGATAATCTCTGAGTACCTTATTTCTTGGGTAGGATAATCTCCGAGTACCTTATTTCTTGGGTAGGATAATCTCCGAGTACCTTATTTCTTGGGTAGGATAATCTCCGAGTACCTTATTTCTTGGGTAGGATAATCTCCGAGTACCTTATTTCTTGGGTAGGATAATCTCCGAGTACCTTATTTCTTGGGTAGGATAATCTCTGAGTACCTTATTTCTTGGGTAGGATAATCTCCGAGTACCTTATTTCTTGGGTAGGATAATCTCTGAGTACCTTATTTCTTGGGTAGGATAATCTCCGAGTACCTTATTTCTTGGGTAGGATAATCTCCGAGTACCTTATTTCTTGGGTAGGATAATGTCCGAGTACCTTATTTCTTGGGTAGGATAATGTCCGAGTACCTTATTTCTTGGGTAGGATAATGTACAAGTACCTTATTTATAATATATAGATGAAACTACTCAATGACTTTACATAATTTTCTGTTGTGCAAACTTTTCCGTATGTCATAGGTGAGAGTTTGTTTTTGTAATAGACTGCTACAATAAAGCAGCTTATTTTTAATATAAAGGTCATACTACTCGAATATATTATATAATTTTCAGTTTGAATTACTTTTATGTGCGCCAGGTAAGATTTTCTTTGTTTTTCATATGAGTACTATACTGTACAAGTATCTTATTTCTCGATTAGGATACTGCACAAGTACCTTTTTTCTAATGTAAAAATGAAAGAACTTATGTTAACGTCATTTTCTGTTGTTATTTTTTTCTGTATGCCAGGGGTAGGAATTTGTTTTTGTTATCTGGGTGCTATAGTGAAGAAGCACCTTATTTCTCATATATAAGTCATACTACTCTAATATTAAACGGGATTTTCGGTTTTAATAACTTTCATGTATGTCACATATAAGATTTTCTTTGTTTTTTTCATACTACACAAGTACCTTATTACTTTGATAGAATATCTTGTACACATAAATACATTAAAAAGTGATCATTGTATGTGATTTTTGGAATATGACTACAAATATACGAACATATAATACATTAAATTTATAATGATCAGTTAATTACTATAGGGGTGAATCCAATACATACAAATATATATGTATACTAATCATTCATAATGATCAGTTAATTAGTTTAGGAGTGAATACATAGAAATATGTAAACATATACACATAATTAAAATTCATAATGATCGGTTAATTTAGGAGTGAATCCAATACACATAATTAAAATTCATAATGATCATTTAATTATTATAGGAGTTGATCCAATAATATAAATATATAAACATATACACATAATACTCTTAATGATCGGTTAATTAGTTTAGGAGTAAATCCAATACAAATGCCAATACTTGATCTATTTACGTGATTTTTGGAATGTAATAAATAAGCTGATATATCATATATACATTTGGATATGATATTTTCATTACGTAAAGCAAAAACATTCCTCTGTTTTTTTTTTGTTGTTTTTTTTTAATAAAAGTGTTATTGTGTATTCATTATATAACATTTAAAAATCAAGACCACCGGAATGTTAAAGAAAAAAAAAAAAAAAAAAAAAAAAAAAAAAACGGGGATCGTAACCACAACAATCGCTTTCAAAACGTAAAATCTTAAATACACTTTTACACGATCTAACACATGTGCATAATGACACCATTGTACAACGCTGTCAAAGTGCTTTCAACTTTGAACCCTTTTCTTGAAGCCCTTAGCAATTATTTTTAATCCATTAAATGCTGCACCAAAAATGCAATTTTTTGAGCAGGGTGTCACATCGTCTAACGATCATCCATCTAGATGATACAAATTAAAAAACAGACAGACACCCACACACAAACATAGTGAGATTATATATATATAACACGAGGGGTGTATGAAAAGTTTTAAGCACCGTGTATCTACACGGTGCATGGTCAAACCCATGATTTTTTTGTATGTACAGAACTTTGTATGTATTATAGTCATTTTTTGAAATTCTATCACGTTTCTTATTTTTTTCAGATTTTTGAATAAGCACGAGTCAAGAATTTAGTGAAAAATGGAGAAAACAGAAAATCATGCAGTCATCAAGTACCTGCATTTGAAAGACATGACTGCCTCAGAAATTCATGAAGACATGGTGAGAACATTAGCAGAGAGTGCCTCATCACATGCGACAGTGACACGTTGGATCAGAGAATTCAAGCATGGCAGAGACAGCATTGAAGATGACCCAAGGTCAGGAAGACCCACAATTGCAACAACCAAGGATAACCTTGACCTTGCTTTGCAGATGGTCATGGAAGATCGTAGAATATCATGCCGTCAGATAACAGACAGACTTGGGATATCCACTGAGCGAGCAGACAAAATTTTTACCAAAGAACTGGGATTCTCTAAGGTTTCTGCAAGGTGGGTCCCTCGTCTTGACAGTTGAACAGAAACGCACCAGGTGCACTGTGTCCAAGAGCAATCTTGAACTGTTTGAAGCGGATGAAGACAATTTCCTTGCTCGATTCATCACTATGGATGAAAGCTGGGTTCATCACTACCAAAGAACAATCAAAGCAGTGGAAGCACACGTCATCTCCGACCCCCAAAAAGGGCAAGGTCGTTCCTTCAGCTGGCAAGGTCATGGCCTCAGTTTTCTGAGATTCCCAGGGTGTCATTGATCGAATACTTTGAGAAGGGCCACACAGTGACCGGACAGCATTATTCTGGACAACTGAAGCGTCTATGGGAAGCAATCAAAAATAAAAAAAAAAAAAGGCCAGGAATGCTCACTCAAAAGAGGAATCCTCTTCCACCACGATAATGCACCAGCCCACACTTCAGTGGTTGACATGGCAACGATTCATGATAGTGGATTCAAACTTGTTCCTCATCCACCTTATTCGTCATACTTGGCCCCCTCTTACTTTCATCTGTTCCCACAAATGAAAAAAACCTTGGCTGGTCGCCATTTTTCAAGTGATGATGATGTTATAGCTGCAGTCAAGGAGTTTCTTGAGTCCCAAACAAAGGCATTCTTCAACACCAGGATAAAAGGGGCTCCAGCATCGTTGGAGCAAGTGTGCAGCCAATGACGGGGACTATGTTGAAAAATAAATTATCAAAACTCATTCTTTTTAGTTTTTCTAATGCCTAAAACTTTCCATACACCCCTCGTATATAATTTATATATCATTTTAAAGAGCGTTTTTTGCTTTATCTAATTGTTTAAATTAGAATTGTTTTAAAACAATTTTGTCTTATTTTCGGAATGTTGAATACAAGATGGAAAAAAAACAAAAAAAAACAAAAAAACGAATTCACACAATTTTCTTATTTCAATTCAAGCTAGGCCGAAAAGCTGTTTAAACAACTTGCGATATCAATGAAGCGTTTGACCAAGGAAGATCTACTGAATGCACAGCACAAGGGTGATTTAAGAAATTTGTTTACGACGTCAAGTCTTGAAGATAACAAGCATAGTGGCCAGTTATTGGATGTTGCCAACAATCAATTAAGAGCCTTAGTCGAAGCCAATCCATGCACAACTGTTCAAGAACTTGCTTCTGAATTAGATGTAATCTATACAACAATTTCCAACCACTGGAGAGAGATTAGAAGGACAAAAAACTTGATAAATGGATGTGTCACACATTGAATGACAACCAAAAGAAATGTTATGAAGTGTCATCTTCCTTTCCTTTACTCAACAATAACAACTCATTTCTCGACCAGGTTGTGACTTGCAATGAAAAGTGGCTTTTTACGAAGACTGGTGATGCTCAGCTCAGTAGTTAGACACAGACGATACCCCACGACACTTCCTAAAGCCAGAGTTGCATCAACTATAAAAAAAGTCTCTAAGTAAATTAATAAAATTGCAAGATATGAATGGAATTAATATAAAGGATATGAAGCTATGAAAATAAGCATGTATAAGGATATAAATATAGATAATAGTAATCATAATAAAAATACAAAATACCCTTTTACCACAGAAAAAAACTCATTCCAACACCACCTAGACAAACACGTCAAAAACATTAACACCTTCAAATTATTGTATGTCAAAGCTGATAAGACACAAAACTTTTACAAGGTCCATAAACAAAAGTACCTAAAACTAAACACATTATCACCACTATTAGAAACCATGCAGATCTAGTTAAGGACATTAATTTAGACAGCAAAAATATTACTGACATACTCAACATTAGCAACAGAGTCGGAAAACTTCCAAATAAAGAGGCTTACATTCTTCTAAAGAACCATAAACCCAATTTTGAAACAAGACCTCAAACTAGACTTATAAACCTCGCTAACCCTGAAATATGAAGAATAAGTAAAAAAAATACTAGAAAGAACCAATTTACAAAATAAAAGCAAATATGAATTAAACCAATATATTAACACCAACGACACTGTTAAATGGATCAATAATATCCATAATAAAAAGAAGGCTGCTTTTATCCAGTTCGATATTGAAAGCTACTATCCTTCCATATCAAAAGAACTGTTTGATGAAATCTTAGATTTCACCTCTACTTTTTGACCTACAACCATCCAAGATAAACATTAAAAAATCTAGGAAAATAGTCTTAATCAGCCAAGACACCCAATGGACTAAAGACCAATCTGGACCATTTGACCTCTTAATGGGCTCTTTAGACTCAGAGTAGGGCAACTGACCTAGTTGTTTTTTTTTATTCTGTACAATCTCACCAAAACTATAAATAACAAAAACATAGGACTATATGGAAACGATAGTCTTGTCGTAGTAGAAAATTCAAATGGCCCTAAGTGTGAGAAAATATAAAAAAACCTTAACTAAGGAAATAAATAGAATAGTAGATATTAAATCGAACATAAAAACTGTCTACTCTCGACATAACTTAAACTCTCAAATAACTCATATGAACCATACGCCAAGGATAATACCTACCCACTATATACATCCATTATCAAACCACCCAAAGCATGTCAAACATATCCCTAAATCTGTTGAAAAGACTTAGCACCAATTCGTCTAAACTAAAGAAATGAACAAAATGGGTCTAAAACTAGACATTAAGTCTAATGTAAAAA
>NC_136517.1:66713909-66741409 GCF_053919585.1 Euprymna scolopes | reverse complement strand
GCCCAGTTGAGGGTGAAGAAACTAATGCTTTTAATCAATTTTTCGGTATTTGTCATTTGAAGGGTCGAGCTTCAAAACGATACTGATCTTGTGAAAATCTGTCAGCTCTATCAAAAGTTTTAGGCAGACGTACAAACATACATTTATATATTGGTAGCTCAAATGTTTTTACCCAAACCGATTAAAAAGCTTGCTCAGAATACCCTTTATGTAAAATTTAAAATGTTTAGACCAGAAATTGTCTGAGTAATTTGGTAGAGACCACAGAGGTCAATTTTTTTTTTTTTTTTTTTTTTTTTTTTAACTTTGACCGCTTAACATTGTTTTGGGCTCAAATCAAGTTATTAAGTTAGATCCATGTCCAAGGAGCCTATATCTAAAATTTCAAGTGTTTATACCCAAAATTGGCGGAGGAGTTTGATAGAGTTCTCAAAGGTTGAATCGTTGAACATTGACCCCTTAACAGCCAAATTTCTGGCCGAAAACGGATTACAAAGATTTTCCCAAATCTCCATACCCTGTATATCAAATTTCAAGTCTGTAGACTGAAAATCGACAGAGTTATTGTGTCGGGAAATGTACACAGACAGACACACACACAGACAGTTTAACTTCTATAGATATAGATTTTTCATTTATATATTCATACATATATACATCAAGATGCAGTTTCTATCTTCTGTGGGAATGAAAGTGATTCTTCAGACTAGCCTTGCTTTTACACTGTTACAGAAGTCAAACATGCTGAGATGGGGGGATGCCAACTGGTACTGTTTCACTGAGGTATTTTCCCAAAGTTTCAACACAAAAGCCTCTGACAGATCTGACAGCTTTTTCTGGATATTACGCTTAATTCTCGCATAGTCATATTTTTTCTTAAAGCTATCATAGCTGTGATAAACCATGGAGCACCACTTTTCATGATCACTGGAAGCACTCTCCTAGTTAGACACATCAATACAGAGAGCTTTCAGATTACCCTCGAGGTTGTCCTTGAAGCGTTTCTTTGGGTTATGTCATGGACGCTTATCTTGTATAATTTTGCTGTAAAACAGACACTTGGATAATCTCTCATCATCCATCCTTGTCAGATGTCCAGCCCACCTAATCAATTTTTCAATGCATAGTATGTCAGCTTGCATGAGGACATCCATGTCAGGTGTAAAAGAGCCCCACTTGATGCCCAGAATTTGCCTCAAATTTATGGTGCACTCTCCATGACCTTTATGTATCTACCATAAGTTGTTCAGGCTTCAGAAGATTAAGGATGGTAAAACATGACTGATAGACATTAATCTTTGTACGAAGACTGTATTCGCCTCTCTAAACTACCAAAAGACTTAATAGCACGCTGTATCCTGTAGTTGACTTCAGCATCCAAGGTTCTGTTTTTGGCAAAAGTGCTACCTAAATCCATGAAGGTGTCAACCACAGCAAGCCTCTAGTTGTTGACAAAAATATTTGGTTCCACATAGAAAATATCAGGTGGAGATGTGAACATGACCTTAGTCTTTTTAAGGCTAATAATAAGCCTGAAAAATGTGTAGGCCTGTGAAAACAAACCCACGATACTCTGTATATCTTCCTCATTATGGGTCACAAGATCAGCATTATCTGCATAGAGCAATTCACAAACCAAGTACTGAAAGAAGCTTGAAGAAGCATGTTTTAGGCCTTTCCCCTTGTACAATAAGAATTGTATCAATCCAATCATGATGGACAGAAACACCCTTCCAGACATCAGTAATAAGAATTTCATGAACAAGGTTATCACCCCCATGTAAGAGGGGACTTTCACAGGAATACCATCAAGCCCTGAGGCCTTCCCAATATTTACTTGATTGCATCTCTAATTCAGTCCTCAGATGGGAACTCAGACATTTCATGGATAAGCTTTTGTTGTGGTAAAAATTCTATTGATGACATTTTCAACATCTAAGGGGTTGTCAAAGAGATCAGAATAATGCTCAGAAACACAAAAGAGAATCTTGTTCAGACCCTTTCGTTCCATTATTTGAGAGTATGGGAGATACTGACAATGTTTGAGGACCAAAGGCTTTTTTAAGCAAATGATACATGCATTTAAAATCTTTATAATCAAAACATCTGAATTTGATTGGAGAGTTTAGCCCACCACTCGTTTTTAATTTGGCTGAGTCACCTTTGGAGAAGACCTGTTTGCTTTAAGTGACTGTTAGAGGGATTCCCAATTTTCATAAGAAGCAGAAAACATTTTATGATGCAACTCACTTTCAGCACTTGAGAGTTAAGTTATTTCAGAATCATTTTTATCAAACCAATCCTGATGTTTAGATTTGTGGAAACCAAGAACATCTACACACATAGTGTATTTTTAAAATGCACCCATGATTCATCAAAAACAATATAATTAATTACAGATCTAAGTTTTTCATGTAAACTTGGATTATCCAATTTGGATACATACACCCGTCTGAGAATTTTAACACCTGACGAACACTTACTCCTTATACAGATTTTCAGCTTTCTGCATACCAAAAAGTGATCAGTGCTGAATTCAGCTTCATGCACACTCCAAACATTTTGCAAGTCTGCCCTCCTGAAAATAATGTGATCAATCAAGTGACCTTGTTTTGAACAAGGGTGGGTCCAAGTAAACTTGTGGACTTCTTTGTGGCTGAAGAAAGTGTTACAGATAGCAAGGTCAAACCGAGTGCATAGATGGAGCAGACCTTACCCACACCAAACTGGCCAAGGGAGTCCCAGGTATAGTAATCTTTACCTACCCTTGCATTTTAATCAACCATGAGTAAGATCTTTTTAGATAAGGGAATAAAAGAGACAGTATACCGAGATCTGGGTAAAATATGATGGTGTCTTCATGACCCATGATAGGAGCATATACAAATAAAGTCGTCATAACTACTGTATGCAAAAAGGAGGCACATTATCATTCTGTCACTTAGATGGCTTGATTATTCAGTCCTCTCCACATAATCAAACCACATTGCAAAGCTAATCTCACCTTGTTTTAGTTCCAATGGTTTTCCTTTCCAGAAAAATGTGTATCCCAAACCCACTTCCACCATTTGATTTTTGTCACTAAGGCATAATGTCTATGCTGTACCTAACAAACTTTCTTGCAACAATAGCTGTTCTATGCTGAGGTCTTTTACTATTTAGTCTAACAAAGTTCTCACATTCCACATAGCAACAGTTAGGTTATTCCTGATGAAATTTTGATCCATTTCATATTTTTCAATTTTTTCTTATTTCTTCTGCAAATATGGAACAGCCGTCAACTGCAAGAAGGAAACCAGCTAATAAAAGAGTAGACAATGTTTAGGTCACCTTTTCTAGACTCTTCCCAAGTTCAGGGTTGAGCAGTGTATCCCTAGAAAGTTTCTTCCACCCTGTAAGCGACAATGTTAGATAAATCACTGGCTTCCTATGTGCAGATTTACAGCTATGCACTTCCAACCCGCCAAGTCTATAACACGTCGCCACTTACCTATCACCATAGGACTTTTGTCAGGCAGGCTTTCTTTCACTCTAACAAAGAACTTCAGTGCATGACAGCATTGATGATACAACTTTTCTTGGGGCAACTTGTGTGCTCCCTCTTTTGCATGAGTGCACACTTGAAATTGGAAAGGCTTTCTTAGTGTCTTTCCAGAAGCCACCATTTCCCTGAATTTTTCACATTCTATCTACACGTGTTGATGAATTTCTACAATTGCCATACTCAAACCGTCCTCTGGAGATAAATATTGCAACGGACAATAGAGGCCTTCCCAAGCCACAAGAATTGGAAAAGGAGTTCACTGCAAATGAAGCAGTTTAACTGACAGGAGAAAAATTGAAAGACAATATGTAAAAATCGGATGCATGTGCGATACTTACATCTGCTCTCCCCTTTAACAAGTTTCTAGCTGCAACTGACACCACTTTCAAAACCCCTAAAGAATTTTCTCCATCTGAAAATGAGAGTGAAACTAGACGCTGCGTATCTTGCAAGGTCAGTTACTCCAGCTAAAGGTTCCCTAAAGAGAGGCTCTCCTCCAGGTGCCAATACACAAGCTAGAAGACTTGTTACAGTTAATTTTGGCCCCTGTTACTGCCTCAAACAATTTGATTTCTATGCCGATGACACTAATCCTTGCATTGCTTGTTACATTATAGTAAAGAGTACGATTACAAAAAATTGTATCATTCATTTTTAGACAGAGGTGTTAGAAACTGACCAATCAGATGGAAACATGCTCTGCTATTAACTAATCAGAAACCAGATAAACATACTGATTCTTTTAAGCCTTCCTGCACCAAACGTTTTATCTCCACATAGAAAGGAACTTTGCTCTTTGTCAGGATGTGTTCAAATTGGCTACCTACTGGAAACTATTCATCTTAGTCTGCAAGTTTTATAATTCAAAGCTTTTCTGGATTGATACTGTCATTTTGTTTGGAACATTTTAAAACTAAAATGACTTACAACTCAAAAGGTTATGGCCCCAGCAAGTGATTTTATTTTGAAATTCAAATTATGTCAGGCAAAATTTGTGGGTTATTTACGAATTCTAAAACTACAAAGCCATTCAGATGACCTGGAAATTGAAACAACCCAGAACTTATTGAAAAGAACACAAATGTTTATGCAGAATTAATACAGTGCCTACATAACATAAATCTATCTCTGATAATGCAAGCAGCCTTGGATGATGGCTGCAATGCATTGAACATTTTAAGAGAGCATTATTTGTTGAAGGGAAAACCCAAAATTATCTCTATATATAGAACTGACATCTCTAAAACTTATGGAAACTGAGACGATTACAGACTATGTTATAAGGGCCAAAACAATGGCAAATTCATTAAAAATGTCTGGTGAGATTACTAGTGACAGTATATTGATTTCTGTGGTTCTTAAAGAGTTGCCAGGTTACTAAGTAGTTTACAACTGTGATTACTTAGAAAGAAAAATGCATGACTGTCAATTCAAAGTCGCACAAAGGAGTTATGAAGAAACCAAAAAGATAATACTGGAAAATAAAAAAATCTATAAGGATCATGAAATTAAAAAATTCCTACCAAAAGCCAGCAAACTCAAATTATACCTTTACCCTGAATAAAAACTTTTCAAAGAACAATTTTTCTCCTAAGAAAAAGGACATTATCTGCTATAATTGTGGACAACTCAACCACAAAAGTTTTCAAATTTCAAAGGAGATTTAAATCAAAAATATAGAGAGCTCCATTAGTGAGCATGCATTTTTATTTTCATGTATGTTTGACACTTTAACAAACAGTAACGACTTCCTTGTCAATGGTGGGGCCATAGCACATCTAATCAAGACGGAATCTGATTTTATCAATTCGAATTCCGGCTTTAACTCCCAGAATGACTTTGTTGAGCTAGCTGATGGTAACCAAGTAAATTATTTAATTTTGAAGAAAGTCTCACAGCTTGAGATTTTGAATATACTTCCTTTATGGCTTATCCAGTCAGAAGTCAGCTCTCATGTGACCAAGTTTATAAAAGGTTAAATTGACAACTCTTTCTCTACCAGGTACTCGAGCTTGGGGCGCCATGCAACCAAATTGGCCTTCATTAGAAAATCTGAAAATTAACTCAAATATATAAGTCTGATATTGAGCAAAGCTCAAACCTGCCAAATTATTTATCTAAAGAATTTTCCAGAGAAAACACAAAGTGGTTTGCATTTAATTCTATATCCAAACAGCAAAGATTAACACACCTAAGTATCTTTAAATTAAATGATTTAAAGAGTCTAAGTATACTTAAAAAAAAAAAAAAAAAAAAAAAAAAAAAGACATACACCAGTAACAAATCTGAAGGAAAATTCCTTGAAATGTGATCATAGATATCTAACTACTTTCCTGATTTTGAATGCTTGGTTAAAATCAGAATATCAACTAACATTATTTTTCCATTCTGAACTGTTACCTTGCTATAGACCATACATATAGCAAATGGTAGTTACAACACCCATAGTCACAAGCACAGGAAATCCAAGTATTCATCTAATTCTGATAAGGGTTTCTAGTTTCCCAGCTTTCACATAAACAAAATTCCTCCCATGAAAACCAAGTGCTTTCAATTTAAAAAGATATTGCATTAAGAAAAGCCAACTATCAAACAATAAGTTCTTACCTTATAGTAAGCTTTGATGTTTTTAATTAAGTTATCCCAGTTCTGTATCCTTGCATTGACATCACTTATATTGGTATTCACCTTGCTGTGTACAGACTGTGCCTCTCTAAAAAGAACAGAAACAAATTAGAAATGATAAATAAAAAAAAATATCTTGTCAAGTCAACCAAGGTTTCATTGAAAATAGAAACTTCAGCACCTCAATCAGAACTTAAAATAAAAAAATTTAAAAAAAAAATAAAAAATATCAAATCCTTAATAATGGTTACTGTATTAACCAGAACTTGTGCATTTAACGAACCAGACGTAACTCAGCATTTGCTCAGCTTTGTCCGGCGCATAACGTCAACAGCTCGGGTTTTACTGCTGTCTGACGAAACATGGTCATCAGCCAAATAAAACACTGCACACTTAGTTTCAACTCGATGCGCGTGCAAACAGCAAATGAGAATTTCACTATCAATTGGAAGAGTGTTAACAATGAATCTTACTAACCTAGCGAACCAACTCCAAACCTCAGAGGCTGTACTAAAGTTTTGCCAGGAACAAAAATTGGTGGCAGAAGCGAAGAAGTGTTCCAACTGCGGCCAGGAATGTTTACTTGCCAAGAAAGCAAGCCTTTCGGACAGATACGGCTGGCAGTATCGAAGTACAACATGTCGTCGTTGGACCTCCATTAGAATTGGGACTTTCTTCGCCAATTCACGACTGACTATCGCCTGTATTCTCAAAATAATATACTTATGGGCATTCGAGATCGCATCGACTAGGAATCTCCAGTGCGAATATGGGTTGCGGTCACGCCACAATTGTGGACTGGAAGAATTTCCTGCGAGATATATACCGGGATTACTTTCTCAGGAATCCCCGGCAGAAAGGAGGCCCAGGCTATATGGTCGAAATTGACGAGTGTCTTCAACCGCCAGAAACAACGTCGGCAGACGTTTAACACTGGTCTGGGTCTTCGGTGGATACGCTAACCCCGTCGAAAAGGAGAGTTTTTTTTTGTTAACGTACCAAATAGGAATGCCGAAACTCTTTCCACTAATAAGACAATACATTCTGCCGAAGACCACGGTCATATCACTGTTGGATGGCTTACAGCAAAGTTGGAGGAGAGGAGGGGTATCACTATTTAACGGTGAACCAGTGCACAGCCTTAATTTTGTAGATCCCGCCGTAACACAGGCAACAACAAATCATGTGGAGCGGATGTGGAAGGAAGCGAAGCAGCGCAATAAATGAGAATGCAGAACCAACCGGGAGCTTTTGGACGCATATCATTTAGAGTTTATGTGGAGACAAAAGTTTGGTAGACAGCCATTTGACTCCATATTAACCCACATCGCCGAAAGCTACTCGGTTGGTAAGGAGGAGCTTCCTATCACATTCGCTACCTCATCTCCGTCAACTTTGTCGTCTGATGCCTTCCAAAAGTCTGAGGAAAATACATCCTCCTAAGAAAATATGTATCTGCCAAAAACAAAAACAAAAAAAAAAAAAAAAAAAAAAAATGAATGGTAGGTTTTTGCTTCTTTTTATTTATTTTTGGATGTTTCTACATTTACAATTTCATTTTACAGTGATTTTGTAGTGTTTTTATTTTATCGGCAATGCTCGGTTTTACGCTGGACAAAGCCGAGCAAATGCTGAGTTACGTCTGGTTCGTTAAATGTACAAGTACAGAAAATAGAAACTTCAGTACCTCAATCAGAACTTACCGTTGAGAAGTATCAAATCCTTAATAATAGCACTAATAAAAATAGAATAGTCAGCTGCAATAATTTTTGTATCATTACACTTAATGTGTACACATACATACATACATACATGGAGCATTCCAAAAATAATGCCTTCTATTTTTACTCCACTCATGTGGATTAAAGAAGATTGCAAATTGCATTGTTATGACTGAACATGCATCTATGAGTTTCATCTCTCTATTGCAAATATTGATGGTGAAAGACTAAGAAAGTAGTCCCTGTCATAGACTGTGTCAGAAGTAGAGATGTGCCATTGAATTCTTAGCAAAAGTGCATTGAAAATAGTGGTGACTATGTAGAAAAATAAATTCTGGAGCACAAAAAGTCGCTCATTTTAATGGTACCACTCCGTTTTTTTGTAGTTCCACTTTTTTAAGTAAAAAAAAAAAAAAAAAAAAAAAAAAAAAAGAGGCTTTTACTTTTGGAATGACCCTTGTATACCAACATTTTTTTTTTTTTTTTTTTTTTTTTTTAAGTCTTGTTACATATATTTTAGGTTTTATTTTAATGTATTTTTGTAGAAATTAATATATTATACTATACAGGAACTTATAATTATTATAGATTAACAATCAGCTAATTCACTCCCCCCAGCAAAAATTAGATTCTGCCCCCCCCCCTCCTTTTTTCGGTGATTATCTGTGAACACTTTGAAAAACTTGAGAAAAAACACACACAAAAAAAAAAAAAATTTTTTTTAAATAAAAATAAAACTCAGTTATTTACAGACTTATAATGGGAATTAGTTTTACATATGAATTTAACATAAAATGAGCCCCCCTTTGGAACATTCAAACATTTTAGGCCCATTAAAAATCTCTGGGAGATAAATTTCATGTTTATTTTATTATTTATTTAGCGGGAGGGTCGACATTTTTAAGCAATTATACACACTTATGAGCTTGTCAGTTGGATTTAGAGTTAGTGGTAAGAATAATTTCCTGAGCATCCCCAAAAAGTTAAAATGGCCTTTGAATTATCATTTTCCAATTAATTTATATATGGAACCAATCTCCTAGTCTATATTCTAAAATTGTTTATCCCTTTCAAAAGTTTTTTTCTGAGTAAAATACAAGTACAATATTTGAAAATATTTGGCTGATTAATTTTAGTTATTTTTTCATTACATTGGAATATCATTTCTAGCGATGGACAAAATGGAGGTGGATTATAAGGTTTATTTTTTTTTTGGGGGGGGGGGTCTCTTAAAATCTACCAAAAATCGGGTAATCATCTAATCAATATGAAATTTTCACCAATTATTAAGTAAACAAATTTTATAAAAACGCAAGTTTTTTTTCTTATTAGAGATATATATATATATATATATATATATATTGCATACATAACACCCCCTTCATTTTTCGTTACTCTTACCCTTAAAATAAAAAGCCGAACCCAGACATACTTTATGGGAGGACAGGGGTAGAAAAATAAAAAACAGCAGGCCTTCAAATTCCGAGAATGAAAACCCGACTTTTGAGTGGATTTAATTTTTCACCTATTGTGTTTTGGAATTGTAAAATACATTTAATGTTATAAACAATCATTAGCATCAAAAAAAAAAAAAAAAAAAAAAATTTTTTGCATTATTTTTACAAAAATCACAACTTTAAAATTTTCAAAAATAAATCTAACTTTCTTTTAGAAAGCCCAATGTTGCCAATATACCATTAAATAGAGAATGCTTTGATATATCGATAACAAAAAAAGAACATAATTGTGAATATTTAAAAATTACAATTATCGTTTCTACACTTTGTTTAAATGAGATCCCTTGTAGTACAGTAGAAGATAGGTGCTACAAACAGTCATTATTTCATTTAAAGAAAATCCGCTTAAAATCATCTGTATGTTTGTTGACATCACATGACTCCAATCAACCAGTGAAATGATATGAAGAATTCAAAGTGGACCAAAAGTGATCGTCCACCCATTATTTTCGAAACGAAATTCAATAAAATATTGAATCTATTAAAATCAAATTTTACAATCTTTTTATACAAAATGGGAAAAAATACAATATAATCTGGTTTATGGAAAAATGATGTGGTTCACTTGTTATTAATTAGGAAATAAGAAATGGAAAATGATTTTATGAAATTAAATTGAGTCCATAAATATTTTTAATGATAAACCAATTGGATACACAGATGCATATAAAACTTTTTTGAATATAGAAATTTTTCTAGCAACATTTTATGAGAATGCATCATTTGATATAGATAAACATAAAATGACAATTTGAACCAACAAATTTAGTAGTAATGCTACAAACAACCTTACCACAAAGAAGCAAAAGGTGTGCTCTCTCTGCTGCCAGCATGGGAAAACTGGGAGAAGACAGTGCAAGAGATGTGACATGTTTTATGGAGGAGGACGAGATAAGACACATGAAGTGGCAGGAGTTGCTAAACATAAATGGCCAAACTACAGAAAAGGAGTATTTCACGTACAGAACAAAAAGTTGATCAAGGCAAAAAGTTCTCCTTGCAAACAGTTCTGGTGATGAGCAAAGCATTTAAGTCATCGGATTCCTGAATTTCATAGTGTCTCACCTGATAGCAGTGTCCGAATAGTTGGAGTAGGTGGAGCTAGGGAGTGAAATGTGTGATGTTCACAATAATAGAGCATGTTTTCCTACTCAGTTGAGGTGGGTCTGTCAATATACAAACAGTTAAATGGTGACCAGAGAGAATTTAAAGCAGGTGAAACAAGCCCTCCTTGTGGCTTTTACACAGAACTCTTTTGTAGCATTTGACAAGTTTATCTCGTTTGTGTCTCGGAGAAACTGGACAAAACTTCTGTGACTCACAGGACCTGGCATGTCTAATCAAAGAAAACCACTGACTAATGACTCGGTTGCGCTTCCATATCAGAACTCTTCGGTTCCGTTAGACAACAATTGCGTAGATCCTGAAGGACGGAAAATATGAAACTGGAACAGATTCTTTCTAGGGCTCCAACTCTCATGACAGAAGAGGTAGAGATGGAGGAGCCTGTTGCTACAGGCAACAGTGAGACATTGCAGAATTCTTCCTCAAGTGCTTGTGGACTCACCTTCAACCATTAACCAACAGGATGCAGTCAGAGTGTTGTGCCACAAGTGTGGCAGTCCCAATCACTTTGCCAGAGATTGTTGGTAGCCTGGGAGCAAAGCAAGAAATAGAGTTATCAATGCCAGCAACAAGAACATGTCGCATCATATTTCCAAGACACAAGGCAAGGGGTAAAAGGCCAGCACTACTCTCTCCCTACATAAACTAGAAGTGTTCCCCATAATAAAAGTAAAAATCAATGGGCTAGATCAGATAACGTTGATGGATTCTGGGTGCTCATCTATTGTGAGTGGGTTATAATGTCAACTAAAGTATGGAAATCTACCACGATTCTTACAGCAAGTGGGAAATGCCTTCAAAGCTATGGTATTGACAGCATAACTTTAACAGTGACCAACAGGAATACTCTGAAGACTGACGTACTGGTGATAAACAGTAAGCCACTGGGATTTAACCTTCTTCTGGGGATGGATGTCACCAAGAAATTTGGTGGCATGCATATTGACAAACGAAGCAAAATACATTTTGCTGAAGTGGCTCTTGCTCTGGGTGCAATAATAGAGTTGGAACAGCCTGCCTTTTGCGAAAAAGTTCAACCAATGCACCAAATCCTGGATGATGTCATAGAAGTGGTGATCAGCCACCAGAAAAATTATGCAACAGGGTACTAGAGTATAACATTCATGCAAAAGCTTATGCAGAATATAATAAAGCCTGTATTCAAAATGGGTGGTTAGTTCCTTACTCAAAAGAGAAATTGGGGACCTGGAAGCACCTGATCCGGCTAATGGCAGTCATTCAGAAGAACAAATAAAAGGTGAAGTCGGTGCTCTATTATTGGGAATTAAATGAGCATGTGGGCCCATTTATGGCTCACGCGAACATATGTACCACGCGAGAGAATGTCGGCAAGCAGGATTGAATCGAGCAGAGCATCTAATGTCATCACTGGATCATTGTGTTGAGAGGGGCGTTGTTCACTTTGTCATCCCACCTAGTGGTAACATTGGATGTCAGATTAGATTAAGGAGGTTCTCATCAGAGTGCACAAAAAAGACCTGGTGTTGGGCAAATGATGCATCGATGCATATGGGTTTATGCAAGCTCTCTCGCTATCAGCATATCATTGATATATGAGACTGTGGTAGAGAATGCTTGCTGGTTACATTCAGAAAAAGGACTCCCAACAGAACTCTATATCATTATTAAAGGAATAAACTTGACAATTCTCTTGCATCTAATCATCATAAATGGATCTCAGATTCCCTGGCTCTGCCTGTAAAGGTATGAACCAAAACTATGAGCAAACTGCTCATTTGACAGCAGCTTGACACAAAATGAAGGAATACATGCTGTTGATGGATGTATCTATGGTCAAATCTAGTCAAACAAAGTGGATCAATTGACGAGAATGCCTCAGAGGTGGCTTGATGCAATTAAGAACCCTGAGCCTGTGTAACCTGCCTGCACTGCATCTGTGAGCTCAGTCGGATTTCACCAGATCAAGATTGTTTACTGACAAAGCAGTCATCTTGGTGGAAGACAGACATTACTTTGTGAAACAGATTGACGTTGGGATTTCTAGGCCTGCCAATGATCTGTTCTGACATGTCTTCAGAGAATGTAAGTGAAAAATGTCTAACGGTTGGAAAGAGATTAGGTGAACAGGCACTCAGCACAAATACAGGTGTTGCCTCTTCCAATGACACTTTGAATAAATACCTAGTAACTGTACTGCCGCGAAGAAGCACACAGCGCAAAAGGCCTCTTCTCGAATGTTTCAGGTGTGATCATAGGATCAGGAAGCGGGGTAGTAATGCTATTAACAACCTCATCTCAAAGTAGTAAAAAGGTATGCTATCTCTCGCTGCAAACACAGGGAAACTAGGAGAAGATACAAGAAATGTAGCATGTTTTATGAAGGAGATAAGCCACGTGAAGTGACGAGAGTTACCAAACAATTAATCAAACTCTAAGGAAAAGGAATCAATATTTCGCTCAAGCTTGATAAGTAAACTTCCATCAGCCAAAGATGTGTATGCATATGGAACAGAACGGTGATCAAGGAAAAGAGTCCCTCTTGCAAGGAGTTTCGGTGCTGTGAGCCATGATTCCCTAAAGCTCTACAGAGCTACAGATACTCAAGAGTGAGGGTAAAACCTTAAACATTCAGTCTTTACATATTCTATTTATTTCAATAGATAATGTAGGAAGAAGTCATGGTAAAACTAAAAATGTCAAACTCAATTTTCATATTTTAAATATATGAGCCACTTATGTTTTCATCACAGACGCGGTTGGCAACTAAGCCAAACATCAGAGCCAACTTGTGTTAGTGACGTGGTCAACTAGAAGCTGTCCATCACCCAATGTGCAATAGAGTAGCACATGGCCGGGTTGATCAGCCAGTCCAGCAATGAAGAGCTGCAAGTTCTTAATTGCCAATTTGGCCGACAAGTTAGAGATTGACCTTACTTGAAGGACAAACAAACAATGAGCATATATGATCAAGTAGTTGCAAGATCAAATGCTTACTCAACTGATCCACTGTGACAATATCTGAAACAGAACTATATCGAGTAACGGAGTTTTGAGTGATTTGTTCTGATCTGCACAAACTAGACATGTCGGTGATGATAGCTCAAATAAAGGAATAAATATATTGACAACTTTTATTTATTTAACCCCTTTACAATAAGGACAATTAGTGACACACAATATGGTTTCCGTTCTGCAAGATCTATATATCTCATAGGATTAGTGAATCTCTTGACAAAGGCTTCCTTTCCAGGGCAATTGTTCTTGACATATCAAAGGCATTCAACAAGGTATGGCATAAAGGCCTACTTCACAAGATCTCCAGCTACGATATAACTGGAAATATTCTCTCTATCATAAAATCATTTCTCTCTGATAGGCCCATAAGAGTAGTGGTCGATGGACAAAAATCAGAGGCCCACAGTATTAATGCTAGAGTCCCTCAAGGGTCCATCCTGGGCCCAAATCTCTTCCTGATCTACATCAATGATCTCCCTAAACACAGACTTAAATCATTCGTTGACATCTATGCTGATGACACGACCATCTACAGGAACACATCAAAGGCTGTAAATGACAAAGCTCTCTCAGATTCTCTCTCCTCTGATCTCGAACGAGTGGTTCAGTGGGGGAAGACGTGGCTGGTTACCTTTAATGCATCTAAAACCAAGCTCCTATCTTTACATCATTAACGCTCTGATCCCCATCTGGCATCAATTGAAAAATGGATGGCTCTCGTCTAGGAGAAGCCCCATGTTTTGACAAGCTTCTCGGCTTGACTTTTACTCCTGATCTGAAATGGAACATGTACATCGTCTGTTGCCAAGGTTGCTGGAAAGATGGTGGGATCCTTCTACCGCTCCAGAAGATATCTCACTGATACAATTCTCTATATAAAAGCCAAGTACGTCCAAGGATGGAATACTGTTGCCATATCTGGGCAGGAGCTGCTAAAAACAGCCTATCCTGCCTTGACAGAGTACAAAATAGACTTTGTGGCTTAGTGAAGGATGCCCTTTTCTCTTCCCTGTAACCTCTCTCCCACAGAAGAGATGTTGCAAGCCTATCTTTGTTTTATCGTTATTTCCATGGCAGGTGTTCATTTGAACTCCAATCTCTGATCCCCCCCCCTCGCCAATTTTTTTTTTTTTTTTTTTTTTTTTTTTTAACAAAAAACACCCATCTAGCTGAATTCACTGTCAAAAACTTTCCCCACTCTTTATCTATGCCTAAATCAAAAAGTATATTCCATGAACAAAGCTTCTTTCTTAGAACTGCATGTCTGTGGAACTGTTCCGTCTGCCTGCTTCCCTCCTGACTATAACTTGGATGTCTTCAAGTCCAACGTAAATAAATTCCTGATGAGCTGCTCCCTTAAGTAGACACTCTAAAATATCCACACTAACGTACTGTACTTACAATAACCCTTATTCATGAGTGGCTTCCGGGCCTTGATAAGTGGTGACCACCTTGTAATAAATAAAATTAAAAAAATAAATTAAAAAAATAAAATAAATAAATTTAAAAAGGATATTTTGTAAATCATTTACCACAATTTAAAAGACTAATTTGATTTTTCCTCTTTTCAGCATTGAATAATAATGAAGTAAAAAACTCGAGTGAACAAACAGTTTAATTTAGAAGAGTAGTCTATATATATAAAAGGCAAAATGTGTGTGACCATTTCATGTATGTCTTCAAAAGGCTTTTCGAGCACACGCTCCCGGGGTCGTTACTATCGCTTAAAACTGTACATAGGTCCTATATAATACCTAGGTATTAGGAAAGCGCGTAGCGTATAGATTTATTTACGTCTATTTTGACAAAATTATTGCTATTTTGGCTTCTTGCGTGTTGATTGGGCTTTTTAGTATAAATAAACTGAAACTAAACTACAACGACGTGTTCGCGGCATTGCGCTGTGAAAAACGTCCAGAAGCAATCAGCTTTGATCAATCTCTTCTATCAGACAGTCAAATTTCGATAAACAAACTCAGACGTTGCGTGACTTCTATTTGACCTTCTTAATTAGATCAAATGGAAGCAGCAAAGTTAACTTTTATTACGCACGCCTTTTTTTATAGTTACATAAATAAATTCAAACACGTCTACGCTGTATGTCGCGGTGGCCCAATGGTAACATCGCACTTTTTTTTTTCACATTAATTTCCAACTCAAGGCTACGGGTTCGATTCTCATACTCACCAACCAAAACTTTTTTTATTATTATTTAACACCCCCCGGAGTTTTGATTTACCTCAAGACACTCTGGCATCGCCGGGTACCCCCCGCTAGTCTATATATATATAAAAGGCAAAATGTGTGTGACCATTTCGTGTATGTCTTCAAAAGGCTTTTCGAGCACACGCTCCCAGGTTCGTTACTATCGCTTAAAACTTTATATTAGGTCCTATATAATAATATCTAGGAATCAGAAAAGCACGTAGCGTATAGATTTATTTACGTCGATTTTTACAAAAATTATTGCTGTTGATCGGGCTTTTTAGTATAAATAAAGTGAAACTAAACTCAAACGACGTATTCTCGGCATTGCGCCGGGGAAAAACGTCCAGAAGCAATCAGCTTTGATCAATCTTTTATATCAGATTTAATCTGGACACCCCTCCCAACATCTGTTGGGAAAAGAAACAGTCAAATTTGGGTAAACAAACCCAAACGCTGCGTGACTTCTATTTGACCTTCTTAATTAGGTCAAATGGGAGCAGCAGAGTTAACTTTTATTGCGCACGCCTGTTTTTATAGTTAAATAAATAAATAAATTAAAACCTGCTTAACGTTGTCTGTCGCCGTGGCTCAATGGTTAACGTAGCACAGTTTTTTTTTTTTCACACATTAATTTCCAACTCAAGGGTACGGGTTCGATTCTCATACTCACCTACCAAAACATTTTTTTTTATTATTATTTAACACCCCCGGAGTTTTGATTTACCTCAAAACACCCGGGCATCGTCGGGTACTCCCCACTAGTTAGAAATAAAACTAAGAACAAAAAAGTGAAAATAAAATTAAAATCAATATCATAAAATACAACTAATTGATGCAAAAAAAAAAAAAAAAAAAAAAAAAAAAGGTACAAATATCTTTTTTAGGAGGAATACAATAAATTTACAATTTTTACACAATACATTGCAAGGCCAAATATATAATCATCTATAATATAAAAGGCAAAATATGTGTGTGTCTCAAAAAAAACTTTTGACACACACGACAGATCCTGATGAGATCAGTATAGTTTTGAAGCTCGACGTTTCAGAAGACAAATATCGAAAAATTCTCAAACATAAATTTCTTCACCCTCAACTCAGCCGCTTTTTTACAAGGAGGAGTCGTTATCTCCTTTCAATCGACTACCCTTAATTTCAATGCTCATGACTTCCGGTTGCGCTATGGACGCATCAGCTAAGACGTTATGTTTTTTTTTGTTTTTTTTTTCACTTTTTCCTCCTTTGAGTTACCGGTTTGAGCCTGCTTGCCTACTACTACTTCCTTTTTTTTTGACACCTCTCCACCCAAACTAACCCCCCCCCCCGCTACTACCACTTTTTTTTTTTTTACAACTTCATTTCTACACAAATATCCGAAAATTGGCCAAAAACATTAATTCTTTGACTGTCAACTGAGCCGTTTTTTACAAGGAAGGGTAACTCTTTTCATCAACATTTTTGCAAAGTTATACGCCTTGCAATGATTAAGCCTAATTTGAATGATGGCGACGTCGTATGTCATGGTGGCTGCGGTGACTAAACCGATGACTTTTTTTCACTTCCTTTTCCTTTTAGCATTTCAGGTTTGAGCCTGATTGCCTGCTTACTTTTTTTTTTTTTTTTTTTTTTTTTTTTTTTTTTCGCTCGCATTGTTACTTGCCACTATTTTCCTTATTTTTTTTTTTAGGGGATTTTGAAACAATTTTATTTATGGCTCTGTTGATAATACCCTTACCATAAAACCTCTCCATACTCAGGCAACCCCCGGGTACCCCCATTAGTCTATAATATAAATCTCAAACGTCTGTTAGTGTGTATGTTTGCAGGTCTTGCTAAAACTTTTGACACGCGACCAACATTGACAAAATTGGTATTGTTTGAAAGCTCAGTCTCTTGACATACCCAAAAACTGGCCAAAAACATTAATTCTTTCAACATCAACTGGAGCATTTCTTTATTATAAAGGAGGGGTCACTGTTTTCATTGACATTTTTACAAAGTCATCATACACCTTGCAATAACTAAGCTTAATTTGAATGGTGGCAACGTAGTATGTCACGGTGGGCGCGGTGACTAAACTGTTCGCTTTTTTACTTCCTTTTCCTCTTAGCGTTACATGTTAGAGCCTACCTGCCTGCCTGCTTACTACTTCCCCCTCCACTTGGACAGGTACTCACTACTATTTTCATTTTTTTTAGAAGGTTAGTTATTTATTTTAACTTTTTTTAGGGCTCTATTACTCAATACACTTACCATAAAACCTCTCCACATCTGGGCAACAGCAATTAGTGTCTAATAGAAACGACCATATTCAAAATTTTTTTTTAAAAATGGACAAATAATTACTTCAGACAACGCAAAATTTAATGCATAAAATTTTATAACTAAATTTGGAAGAATTTTTTTTTTTTTTTTTTTTTTTTAGGAAAGTCAATTCTTTTATCACTAGCAATGGGTGCCTGGCGTTGCCGGGTGTTTTGAGGTGTATGCTGAGCAAAAAATAAAAAAAGTCAATTTTTTTTTAACTTAGATCCCTATTATGACCCCTTAAAATTAATTGTTTAGGGCTCAAATAAAGTTATTAAGTTAGATCCATGTCCAAGGAAGCTATATCTAAAATTTCACGTGTTTAGACCCAAAATTGTAGGAGGAGTTTGGTAGAGTTCTCAAAGGTAAAATTGTTGAACTTTGACCCCTTAATCGCCAAATTTCTGTCCGAAAACCAATCACATCGATTTTCCCAAATCTCAATACCCTGTATATCAAATTTCGAATCTGTAGGCTTAAAATTGACAGAGTTGTTGCGTAGGGAAATGTACACAGACACTTTCACTTATATATATATATATATAATAGAAATGAATAAGAAACAATTTCATGACTTTTTCTTAGTATCTGTGTCAACATTTATGAAAGTAATGTCTTATAGAAAAACAAGTTTGAAATATATATTATATAAAAACATTTTTACTGGTAAATCTTATGTAAACATCTATATTTTTCTATTTCATTTGAACAATAAATAAAAACAAGTGAAACCAATTCTTTCCCTCAAGTTTAACTGTTTACACAATAAAAAGAGAATTATGACCATTTAAACATTGTAAAACGAAATAATCGAATACAACAAATGCATTCAAAATTTTTACAATGTGGAAATGAGGTAAATCATCTCCAACAACAATTAACATGCATCATACTGTTTCTTAAATCTAAGTACATGCTATATGACTAAACAAAATACTTGCCCAGAATCCAACTTATAAGTTTGGTTACTGAAAAAAAATAGGCAAAGAATTTTACATTTTCAGAAACATCCACAAAGAAAAAAAAAATAGCAAAGTTGTTTGATTCATCCAAAAGTAAACAAGGTTTTAGAAATTAAGAATAAAGAATTTGATAAAAGTATATTTTTTAAATCCAATTTATGACAAAAATACATATTTTTAAATAGCAACATAAAGTTATTAGAAAATAACTTTAGTTTCTTGTAAAATTTTTTGGAGCATAAAAATTTAATATTCTGATGCATACTAGTTTCTCACTTCTGGAGAGGGTTCAAAAGAGTCACCAACCTGATATGTCCTGAATTGTCATCTAAGCATCCCACCTACGAAATGTTGCATCCCTCTGCCTGTATTACAAGTATTTTAATGGTTGACACTCCGACAATTTACGAGCCATTATACCCCGCCTCCTCGACGTAAATACCTCAGTCAAGCCTGACAAATGGCAAAGTTTCACTCCAACACAGTAGAAATTCCTAGATGCAAGAAAGCCTTCTACTCTAATAGTTTCTTCCCCAGAACTGCTAGACTGGAATTTCTATCCAGTTTTCTGCTTCCCCAACTGTACTGAAATGCAGAAGCTCAAGTGTAATGTGAACAGACATCTTGCTGCTCAACTCCCTACATGGTATCCCTACAACTTATGTCCCTGATAGTAGCCCCTACAATAAAGAGGCAATGTAATTAGGAAAAAAAACTGGTTGATTTTAATATTATGGCTTAAATTTTGAACATGAACATACTTTGTGCAAACATAGTAAAGTAGAAAATCTCAATACTCATTTACCTAGGATTGACTTCATTTTTCTAAATTGAGTTGAGTAATTAGAAAAATAAAAATGTAAAAAATTTACAGAAATGTATAATTTTTATCTATATTATAAATATACCTATATAACACTTTGTAATGAAAATTGAGTAATTCAGTAAAATTATTTTTAATGAAAATAATTATTTTCTAGAATATTTATTGTAGCTTTTTCTTCACCCTTTAGCGATTCAACTATTTTTATTGCCATTAGTCATTAGAATTTAAGATATAATACTGTTTCTATTTTTTTGGAATGAATATAGTTAAAATTTAAAATGTTAAATGTGTATATGAAAGAAATGAGTGTTTTTATTCATTTATTGATTGACTTCTAATTTTATTATCAGTATTATTTTCTATGGTGTAAGTTAGTTAACCTGGATCTAAATTCAAGTTTTGTTCTAAAATAAGTTCACCAATTAAAGGAGATAAATTATAGAAACCGTTATGCTGTTTGAGTTTGTAATGAGCACCGCTTCAAAAAGTCTTTAGAAATTTATTTTAAATGAATTTGATGTGTAAAGAACGATCATGCTACAATGAAGGAGAGAATGCATTCAGGGAATTGCTACTTTTTTTTATATCTCTTCTGTTCACTCTAGTTCCTGTTCAGTTTCATAAACGTATATTTTATAACAATTATGGCATAAGACAGTATATAGTATTAGTTATAGGTTTATTTTGTAAATGTTTGTTTTGTTTTTAATGTTTATTTTATAGTTTGTGGTGTAGTGTGTATTATAGGAATTCCTAATTTGTTTAGAGTGTTGCAAATTATTGTATCCTTGGTGGGATGGGTTAAAGAAAATGTCTGTTCATGAGAGAAGCATCTGGTGTATATAATTTTTGTAGCAATACCATAACGTTCAGTGCTGGAGAAGGCGCACACTGCTACTTAATTTGACATTCAGTTTTTAAATCAGTAATAAGTACGTTTCTCCTACCTCCAGCAAAATAAAACTTATATAATTGGATTCACAATAAAATTTACTTTAAAATGATATTTTAATATTTTTGTTGTAATTTGTATATTTGAAGAAATTGCTATTTAAATCCAACTATTAACAATGAAACCTGTTAGCATAGTATGCTTGCTGGCAGTAGATCACTTTTTGCAAATAAGCAGTTGGGGTGTGTTCTCACTCGTAGTGGAAGTTGTTCCTGTCGACGACGTTTCTAGTTGTTTTAGCTAATCAGGGAAAAGAATCATCTTTGCTACGGAATTTGAACACAACACATACATCTTCCTAGTCAAAAGAAAGAATATCTCAAAGTTGACGCTTTGTAGTACAAAGATAAGTTAAGATAGAAACTGTTCAAACGCTATTTAATAACGAAAATATTAAATTCTTTTGTCCTAAAATTTACAAAGACTTGGATAAAAGCTTTTTATGCTAGAGTCGTTAGAAATACTGACAAGTGCTTATAAACATGAAAATTTTTGTGTACCGTCACACACACAAAAAATTTGTAAACACGTGTTCGTCAACTAATTTATGAACAAAGTATTCATTTTATTTTTGTTATTTAGAAAAAAGTTTTTAATTATGGAAAGCAAAAGAATGTTTTTAAAAAATAAATTATTTGAAAAAGAATGACCACGCTTTTATACAAGTTAAAACACACAAACTACTTATCCAGTTAAGTAAAAGAATAACTTCTATTGGGTTGGTTTTACAATCCACATTTTTGGTCACTTTTACAAAAAAAAAAAAAATATATATATATATATAACAAATAAATGTTACCAAAGGCAAATACTCTTCTACCTGCCTCGATAAATTTTTGGTGTTGTAAATGTTTTTTCTATTAAAAAAAAAAAAAAAAAAAAAAAAAAAAAGTAGTGTTGAGCATTACATGAGAACAAGAAAAAAAATAGCTGCGATGTCTGGAAGTTTCGACAATGACTTCAAAATTGTAACTCACCGTCACAGTAACTTAAAGCCATTAAAAATGAAACTTAATTATTCTAATTAGTTTAATGAACTTGAAAACATAATTGTAAAATTTCCTTTCATTTGATAAGCTACAAGCCATATTTTGTTAATAATTTCTTTGAATTGTGTTGTGGTGGCCATCTTGGATTTTTCACTGTGTAATGATGCCAAATGATAAAATCCATCAGAATAACATTTCGCATGATGATAAAGTCTTACCTCCCATTTTTAAAACTTTTTTTTATGATGTTTCTACTGGAAGCCATTAAAATGAAACTTAATTGTTAATCAGTTTAATGTACTTGAAAACATAATTTTGGACCATACAAAATTTCCTTTAATCTGATATGCTACAAGCCATATTTTATTAATTTCTTTGAATTGTGTCATGGTGGCATCTTTGATTTCCTGGTCGCCATCTTGGATTTTTCATGGTGTTATAATGGGAAATGATAATGTCCATCAGAATAATACTTCCTATGATGATGAAGCCTTACCATTTTTCTTAGCTGTTTTTATGATGTTTCTACTTGTTAAAATGAAGTTGAAGTATGCTAATTAGCCTGTAAGTTACCAAGTGAGATGGTTGTAAATAACGCCAACTGAACATTCATGGTATTATGATAATATATTCAAAATTTCATCATAATATCTTTAAAAGATCTGAAGATACAGTTTTTTAAAGATGGGTTAGTCTGTAAGTTGTGCAAATTTCCTACCATTTTCAGTCACAAGCTTGTATGCATTTGAATAGGACTGACTTTAGGCAAAATGTCCAGTGAGCCACATTTTTTGATACTTTGGTCATTACTCCAGTTCTAATGGGCTGATTTTAAAAAACTAAAGATATTATTTCTTTGTTTTTTATGCTCTTTTCAATAATGCTTGATTTGAGTTTATTCAATGTAAAGAAAAAATGGTGTGCTATTGCTAATATAATTGTTTACTGTTTCTAGAAAATATTTGTATGGCTAATTTTAGCATTTAATCTCTAAATATAATAAAATGGAAGCAATTATTCTCCTCCAGAAAAAAGTGTTATAGCTTTGCAAACGCCACATACAAATTCGATACGGTCAAACTATTAGTCATTATCTGTTGTTCATTTTGTGGAATGTATTCACTTGCATCTGTTACCAAGCAATCTTATAGGAGCGTTACATTCCAAATAAATACATGTTTAATGGTGGTAGCAAAATTTTTACTCAAACGTTTTCTTCTCATACTCCTTTTTTAACCGAGGCATTCTCTACATTAGGAACAGCTTTTAACAAGCTGCACATGCGTGGTCCCCCTCTGGTGCTGCATGCAAGATGACGCCACAAAAATTAAAAATTAAATAAAAATAAAAAAATTTTTTTAAAAATAGTGAAAAAATGATGAATGTCAGAAGTGTGAAGGGCCAATGTTGCTTTCACATTTTTGCCACGTTTCAGAAAAATATAATGGATGGGGTAAAAAATTGTAAATTTTCAATTTTGGGACATTTGTGACCCCTTTTGAGCTCCTGGGAATGCGGAATCCCAGTGAAAAAAGGACAAACTGCAGTTTCACACCTTAAGACATGTAAATTTGAATTCAGCACTCGTGAAAACTACTATGTAGACATAGACATCAAGTTTTTGAGTAATATGAAAAAAGAGCTCTAAAAAGGCATGTGCTTTTAGCCCTAAAAGTCCCAGAGGGATGCGAACTAGAATTTTGCCAGGGTCACCCACACTGAATTTATATTAAGAATAATGGCCTCCACATGTTGGCCAAGTTTCAGGAAAATCTAATTGATAGATCAAATGCTATGGGGCAAAAACTTATTTTGAGGCTTTTTTTTTTTTTTTTACCTCTTTTGAGCCTCGGGGGGGGGGGGGGGGGTCAAATCCCAATGTAAATGGATAACGGGACAGTTTCAAGCCTTAACACATGTATATTTGAGTTGATCACTGAAAAATCACAATATAGTCAGACATATCAAGTTTTTATTGAGAAATATGAAAATAGAGCCACAAAAAGGGGTGTTTTCAGCACTAAAACTCCCTGGGGACTCGAACAAGAATGTTGCCAGGGTCACCCATACTGAATTTATAAGAACAATGGCCTCCACATTTTGACCAAGTTTCCGGAAAATCTAATGGATGGACTAAATGCTATGGGCCAAAATGTGTTACTTTGGGTCATTTAGGACCTCTTTTGAGCCCCTAGGGATGCAAGGGGAATTTTCGCAAAAAATTTTTTTTTTTACTGTGCACATCTATTTAATGAAATAGAATCTGTGGCAAAATTTCAGGAAAAACTAATGGCAATCATCCGGAATAACGGACGCCATTGAAAACATAGGTTCCTCTCCGATAAATCGGGGGACCAACAAGACACTGTGTTTAGTTTTTCTTCCCATACATTTCCTATTAGTTTTTCACAGCTTTTCCATCTCAGAGTTCTGATTGACTGCTACCATACGCTCACTGGGAATTAAGGAATAACAGATTATGCACTTTCAGAACAGTTATAAACCATTTTCAAGCACGTCACTACATTGCATCATCCAGCAATCGTATTTCCTAGCAGGACTGCCTTTTCTCAGAAGACGTACATTTCAGCTACACTTTGCTTACATTTTTTATTTACACACATTCACTAGACTTACCTAAAGTACATCCAGAGTACTCACGAGACAATTTGTTTTCTCCTCGAACATGAAATACTACTACTATTAAAAACATAACATGTACAAATTGGGATTTTCATTAAACTAAATACTCGAAAATTACAGAATTTCTAACAAAATAAACCTATGCTCTGTGGTGATATTTCTGGTTTTTATTTAACTTTCTTTCCAAAGGTTTCTACCTTCTTTTCTTTTATAATTACTCATGTTTGTTTTGGAAAAAAAAACTCCAGTCTAGAACAATTTGTATAGCAGTAACCAAGTTCTAAACAGATGCCAAACTTTTATGACGAATGATAAATTTAGTATATACTCTTGATTGGAAAAAAAGTTGATTACTATATAAGTCTATAAGGATTTCTGTCAAAAACAGAACAAAACCCATGCAACACTTTTTTTTTTGCAGACAAGTGAATAAAATGTAATCATTTTCACAATTAAAAAATATTCTATTTTAATTATGTAGTTTTCAGATTAAAAAAGAATATGAAACTCACATTTTTCCAGTTGCGAAGTCATCAAAATATAAACAAGGAGTAATTGTGTACATACGTTTCATATATTTTCTTTCGTGCCAATTTGCTTATGTATTTTAAACTAAAACATGATGTCCAGTTTAGTAAATGGCCATTTCTACATCAAATTGAGGTTCTTCATTTTTATTTTTACTCGTACAAAAAATAAATTTTAAAAAATAAATAAAAACAGGTATTGTTAATTTCAAATCCAGTATTGAGTGCTCTGGTTATCTTCAATCCATGCATGAAGATTGGTATGTAGATCTGCTTTGTTCCAGCTTAATGAAGGGCAGAGAAGTCTATCATTGGAAATGCAACATTCAACTATCCTACCAAACAAAAACCCATAGAGAAAATCTTCAAATGGTATCGAGTCAAGTGGGAGTTAATATGCTCATATCTCTTGAGAGCCTGTATATTTACATTTATTTATATTTCTATCGCTTGATAAAGAAGGAAGTGAGATTGGCAAGTAGGTAAAAAAAAACTGAAGTTGCAGAATAGCATGACGGGGCTAAAATTTTGGAGGCATTAAAAGCTGACAGTCAAATAATTTCCTCAGTCAGTTTTCTTTGAGCCAGAATATATACATTAAAGACAAAGTGCAAATTGACTAAATGCATTTGAACACGCTAGGTCCAACGTACACCCTGGTATCCTGGTACTGTAAAGCTACATCAAGGATTCATGTAGATTACGATTTATGGTTGAATCTCAGAAAATATGGGTATCTTTTAGGCCAGATAGAGAGGATTTATAGAATTGAATATTGGACTGGTTCCAAAATGCACAAGTTCTGGTCGACTATAGAAATTTCCATCTTTCACAGGAATCCAAAATCTATATGGAGAATTTTCTCCAATTTATTTCTGAGATTAATTCATATCTATCGTGCACCATAAAAAAAAAAAAAAACTTATACCAATACAGTAGAATTTAATTATCTACCAACCTAAATACTTTTAACATGCTAAAACAAAGTTTTTTGTTTTTATTTTTCTAATTTCAAAATATGTTGCACCATTATTGTGATATTTAATTTGCAGTATATTTCAATTTAACTTTTATTATAAAAAAGTTAAAGTCTATTTGTTTCCTGCAAAAAAAAAAAAAAAAAAAACCTCTCTGAAAAAACAGGTAAAACTAGCTGATAAAATATGTAAGCCTTCTGGGGAGCTAACCGCTTCAATATAATTCCAGAAACATATAGTGAGAAAACACGGAACATTTTATATATTGAATATACTATATAATTTTTTTATGGTAGGAAGTTAAAATATGGAGTTTTTGGGGGAGGGGGGAATTAGCGATTTTTTAAAATTTCAGACGATAAAAGTTAAAAATCTAGCGATTTTCTGGACATTTTTCTCCTGATGTCTCAAGTTTTTTTTAAATCTCAGTTGCCAACACTGCATCATTAAAAACGCACTACAGGCTTAATGTAAACAGAATGTGTTTACAATATCGGTAAATTTTCAATGGGTTTAATCACATGATTATTGATAATGTAACCATGTGATTGAAATTTAATTTAAATTAACCACATGTGGTCGCTTTCCTATCAAATATTCATCGAAAAATGGTAGGTACACACAAAATGAATGCCGACGCTCAAAGTGTACAAACATTGACCCCTCCCTTTACTTAAAAATTCACTAAAAATCAGGAAATTAACCAATTTTAATGAAAATTGCAGTATTTATCAAATAATGATCGCAGAATATAATGAACTAATTATTTTTACTTAACTCTTAGTGAAAATGTTTTATTTTGTTTAAACAAAAAATACCTTTACTAAAGTTATGGTTTTCAAGTAGTAAATAAATGCAAGAATTTATTTTTGCTTTTTTTATATAAATAAAGCATCGTAATTTGTAACAATAAAAAATAATTTTTACAGTAACATTACGAAAAAAGCCCCTAAAGTCCGTATTAATGAATTCAATATAACTCAAAGAAAAATGAATTCTTGCACACTATTCAGGAAATTAAAGATTCAATTAGATTCCTATTTCAGTCACCTAAATTATTTAGGGTGAAATGAGTTTAGGAATTTATAGCCAAACCTAAATATTTTTTATTTTGTTTAAAAAAAAAAAAAAAAAAAAAAAAAAAAAAAAAAAAATAGCATTAATACAGTAAGTTAGGTAAAATTTGCATAGTATGCTCTGCTTTAAGGTTGTTGTAAAAATGGAACGGAAATTTGAATTTCGTTCCCTTTTAAATTCGGTACATTTTTACATTACGTCCAACTCATCGTTCACAGTCGACACGTCAACTTTTATAGCTTTTCGGGTATGCTAGCAAGGTTATAGGTGTCTATTCCGAAAGCCGTTCTTAACATGGGTAGATTGGTAGGTGTGTCAGAAATTTTGTGAAAAATGGTGAATAATTCCACCCCGTCTTTCCAAGCTTATAACTTCTTGAAAAATGTAACTCAAGCCCTAATTTTTTTTTTTTTTTTTTCAATTAAATGAATTTTACATTCTTAAAAAAACCCGAGACATCAGGAGAAAGAAATGTCCAGAAAATCGCTAGATTTTTAACTTTTA
>NC_136517.1:66706409-66708909 GCF_053919585.1 Euprymna scolopes | reverse complement strand
ACAAAACAAACAAAAAACACAATCTTAGCGTTAAAAGCGTACATGTCAAAAGTGACAGCAAATGTAAGCAACCAACATATTTATCATCTCACATACGTCCACGAGTAATATCAACACAGTTTAAACATACGTCTACAATTAATTAAGCCCTTTATACTAAATGATATAAGTTTAAAGTTTTAACGTTTTTTATTAAATAAATATATAAAAATAATGATTAAAATTATTAATACTAATACTAAAAATACTACTCATACTACTCATACTAATAATACTCATAATAATAATACTAATAATACTCATAATAATAATACTAATAATACTAATAATAAAACAGAATAAAATTAATATTTATTATCTTTTTTATATAACATATTTAGCCATAAAAGGGGATTGAAGTAAAGACTAATAATTAGAAAGAATAATCTAATATTTATGTAGATAAAAAGAATACAATATATATATATATATATATATATATATATAACACGGTGTAACTATATAATTATACTTAACTAGCTTAAACTTTCAACTTAATAGTATAAAGTCATTAAAACAACTCATTCAAGACAGTATGAATAAAAACAGATACAAGTACACTTACATAAATATATAAATGTATTCAGGCAAAAGTAATTAAATCGTCAAAATACTCAAAAGTAACAACACACAGGTAGATAGTAATAAAATTAAAAAATAATAAAATACATGTATATACCCACAAATAACGAACAGACATACATATATATGTATATATATATATATATATATAATTATATGTATACACATACATACATAAAAATACAAATATATGCAGTCATATACTAATATACAACAACGCACACACATACACACAAATATGTATATTCACATAACACACATATAAATACAAACAAATAAAAATTATTTGACAAGAGTACAGATAGATGCATACACACATAAATGCATATAAATGGATTGAATACACATTAGGGGAATACACAACAAAGGAGGGTGTACAAAATAAAATATATATATATATATATACATACATACATACATAAGTACACACAATCATAAAATAAACACAGACACTTACATATCCACATAGACACACAGGTATATAAGATAGAAGTTATGAATGAAATCAGGCGAGGAGAAAATATATTAATAAGATTTTAATATATTATAGAAATCAGTGACAATTTTAAATTTATTTAAATTTTATATCTAAACTAAATTACTTAAAAGATGGCTTTTATAATGTTTGCCATTAATTGAATTTTCGTGCTTCTTATTTAATAATTTATCTCTTTCTCTAAACGTAAGTATAAACAATTTCTCATAAAGACATAGGTAGCAAGGTGAGTTTAAAGATGAACAGGTTTTAGCTTTCTTTAAAATTTTCCAATTTACTATTGGGGAGTAACCTTGCTCTACTAGTTCATTGTAATATTTAGACAAGGAAGTTCTATTTTTGTACTCATTATTTTTAAAAGAGCACTTGTGACCGGTAAATCTTTCTTTAAATTTGTTATTTGTCATTCCTATGTAATATTTTTTTCGTTAGGATTTTCCTTAGTAGAAATAGTTGCTTGGTACACTACAAAAGTAATTTGACAATTTCCTTTAAGAGGGCATTTCGCTTTAATTCTACAGTTACATCCTTCGGTAGCAATGGGTGTGCTATTTTTGTTTAATATTTGGTTATGTTTTTTAATTATTTTTTCAAGGTTTTCATTACAGCTATAACTAAGTTTTATTGTATTTTTATTGAAAATTTTATGTAATATGTTACTAAAAGGGAAGTGCTTTTTAATTAAGTTTAAGAATTTCATTCCTAGGTTTGTTTCCAGTTTCAGATTAAAAGGGGGATTGTACCACAGGATTTTTCTTTTACGGTTTCTATTTGTATTTGGGTGCGTTGGTTCTATGAACTCAATTTGCGTGTTTTTGTGTCCACTATCCTTAAGGGCCCTGTTATAGAAATATTTATGTTTATTAAATGTTTCAAGATTGGAAGAATTGTCACTGATTCTTTTACTAATGGATTTGGGGATATGCTTAATGATAGATTTTGGGTGATTTGATAGGGGGTGTACATAAATTGGGTTTGAGTTTTCCTTTCTATATGGTTGGTAGATGCCTTTCCTTAAATCATAGGTCACATCCAAAAAATTTACCATTTTAACATCTGATATATCTACTTTTAACTTAATTCTACGGAATTCATTTAAGATAATCTTTTTGGTTCTTTCACATTTAGGGCCGTTGGATTCCTTAATGATCATCAGTCCATCATCACGATACAAGTCTATATCCATGACATTAATGTCTTTGGTTAAGTTGTATAGTATGAATAGACCTACTAAGTCTGTCATTTCAGCAGAATCCAAAGAACCCATGGAAATGTCAAACAGATCATTTTGATCTTTTTTCAACAACTGATCATTTCCACTAATGAATGTACTATTTCTACATGTCCGTAGAATTTCAATTTCAGTGCCTTGTATATCAGACA
>NC_136517.1:66654935-66699935 GCF_053919585.1 Euprymna scolopes | reverse complement strand
CCAAATTCCGACTCCTTCAGTCCATTTTTTTTTTTTTTTTTTTTTTTTTTTTTTTACATGGTTTTCCTGCTTGGTTTTAAGTTTTTTTATTTTATTTATTATTACATTTTCACCCCAAACAAGGCACATTGCCACTTTGATGTAGGGGGCTACTATCAGGGACCTAAGTTGCAGGGGTACTATGTAGGGAGTTTAGCAGCAAGATGTCTGTTTACATTACACTAGAACTTCTGCATGTCAGTACAGTTGGGGAAGCAGGAACCCGGAAGAGAATTCCAGAGTCAAGCAGTTCTGGGAGAAGAAGCCATTAGAGTAGAAGGCTTTCTTACATCTAGGGATCTCTACTGTGTAGGGGTGGGACTTTGCTCCTTGTCGGTTTGTCGCAGGGTATTTTCATCAAGGAGGTACAAGAGCTTGTAGTTCATCAGAGCATCCACCATTAAAATACTTGTAAAGCAAGCAGAGGGATGCAACATTTTGTTGATGGACAGGGGCTGAAGCTTAAATAACAGTTCAGGCCCCATCAGGTTGGCAATTCTCTCTTGAACCCTGTCCAGGAGCGAGAGACTAGTATTAGATACACCAGTCCAAAACTAGTTTCTAATTTCTGCACTTCAATGCGTTTCATGGTGGTTTCAGTATATTCACTCTTAGCTGTTGCTACTTACAATTACTTCTAGCTTCTATATACTTTGTCTGTTTGTACAGGACTTATGCTGGATAAATCTATGGTATGCACGTTGCCTCTGAGCAATGGCAGCTGAACAAGTAGAAATAAACCATTGGGGAGAATGGGGTTTCCTATAGAATTTCCGAGTAGGAACATGTGCTTCAATTGCTGCTTTGAACCATTCAGTAGTTTCATTTGCGCACCAGTCTGCAGGGAGAGTTTGTTTGTTCTGTTTTACGGCATATCAACCACTTTGGGGTCATTTAATGCCGAAAGGTTCGTTATGTTGTGTTAAATATTGGTTTGTTCTTAAGGTTTTTTTTGGTTTTTTTTGTTTGGGGGGGGGGGGTCTTTCCTTATATTTTTGAGTATATTTTAGTTTCTTTCAGAAAACTGATAATTTTTGGGGGATCAATCTTGTTTAATATTGTTTTCAGATTTTTTTCTTGGTAATACTTTGTTCGGATTTGTTCAAGATCAATGCAGTTTGTCAGTATATGGTGTATTGGGTAGGGTTTTTGACACGTTATACAGTTTGGTGTCTCCTCCCCTTTTAGTAGATGTGAGTGGGTGATGTGAGTGTGACCTATTCTCAGTCTGGTCATTACTACCTCTTCCTTTCTTGTTAACTTTTTGGTGTCTCTTGTTCCAATATTTGGTGTTATTTGGTGTTATTTGGAATAATTTGTTTTTGGTGCATGAGCTCCAGTTTTCTTGCCATTTTCTCTTCAAATATGTGTTTATTTTAGTCTTTAGGTCTGTATAGGGGATTTTTCCACATGTGGTTTTGTTGCAGAGTTTCCTTTGCTGCCTTATCTGCTTGTTCATTCATGTAGATGCCGATATGGCTTGGTATCCAGCAAACGATAATGTTTTTTTTCTATGGTTATGGCATCTATTTTGTTTAGCAATTTTGTAATAAGTGGGTTTGTCATTTTTTTTTCTTTTAGAGATATGAGTATTGAAAGTGAGTCAGTAAATATGATATATTTTTGATGGTCATCATTGGTTATTATATTTAGTGCCAAATCTATGGCTGTTGCTTCTGCGCTGAAAATAGAAGATTCGTTTGGGAGCCTTTTCTTTAGTTTTATTTTTTTGTGGATGGCTGCGCATCCTACTTTATCTCCATCTTTTGATCCGTCAGTGTAAATTTGTGTATATTCTTTGTATGTATTCTGGATGATAAGTAGTTCTTCATGGAAGGTTGATGGGTGGGTTTTCGTTTTGGGATATTTATTTAATTTTAATATTATATGTGGTTGTTTCATCATCCAGTGTGGAGTTTTTGATTTGTTATATTTATGTATTTTTGTAGTGTCCATTTGGGCTTCTGTGAGAAGGTTTTTTATCCGGAGGCTGTAGGGCTTGATGATATTTTCTTTCTTGAAGAGATGTGTGTATTGTGGGTGGAGGGTACAGTGGTATGCAGGATTTGTTGGACATGATACCAGCTTTAGGTAATATTGTAGCGCTAACTTCTGTCGTCTTAGAATCAGTGGAGGCTCATGGGCCTCTATATAGAGACTTTCTACTGGAGAGGTTCTAAATGCTCCCAAGGCTAATCTTAATCCTTGATGATGGATTGTATTTAGTTCTTTTATGTAGGACTTCCTTGCTGCTCCATAGATGAAGCATCCATAGTCCATTTTAGATCTGATTAGAGTTTGGTATAATTTCAATAATGTGACTTTGTCTGCACCCCAATCGGTGTGTGCTAGGACTTTAATCAATTGCATTGTCTTTTGGCATTTTGCTTTTAAATATTTTATATGTGGTATGAAGTTCAATTTTTTATCGAATATAATACCTAAATATTTATGTTGGTCAGTGAGTGGGATGTTCTTGTTATCCAGTTTCAGATTGGGGTCGTGGTGGAATTTTCGTAATTTGCAAAAGTGGATGCATTTAGTTTTTTCCTCTGAGAATGTAAATCCATTTTCTATGGCCCATTTGTTTATTTTATTCAGACAGAGTTGTAGTTTGCGTTCGGCTGTTTGTATATATTTAGATTGGTAGTATATAAGTAGGTCGTCCACGTATAGGGCGTTTTCCATTCCTGGGTCTGTTTTTTATGATATTTATTTTAATGTTGAAGAGGGTGGCAGACAGGATACTGCCTTGGGGGACCCCCATTTCTTGATCTTTTTGGACTGAATAAGTGTTGTCCATCCGTACTTGGAAGTTTCTATTTGTTAAGAAATTTCTGATAATTTCTGGCATTCTACCCCTAAGTCCTAGTTCATACAGGTCTTTTTGGATTCCGTATTTCCAAGCGGTGTCATACGCCTTTTGCATGTCAAAAAAAATTGCTATTATATGTTCTTTTTTTGCAAATGCTTCTCTTATGCGTGTTTCCAGTTTTATTAAGTGATCGGTGGGGCTTCTATTTTTCCTGAAACCCGACTGGCTTTCCGTAATTAGATTTTTGCTTTCCAAGTACCAATTTAACCTTTCGTTAATCATTCTCTCAAAAGTTTTGCACAAACAACTAGTTAGTGCAATGGGTCGGTAGTTTGTTGGGTTTGTATGATCTTTTTTTTGGTTTGGGTATTGGGATTACTATTGCCTGCTTCCAGTTTTTTGGAATGTTGTTAGTTATCCATATCTCATTGTAAATTTGTAATAAGTCCAGTGATGGTTTTGGTAGTTTTTTGAGGAATTGATAATGGATCTCGTCGGGGCCGACTGCTGTATCGGGAGATTTGTTTATTGCCTCCTCTAGTTCTGCACTGTTGAATAATTCATTGTAGTTTTCTTCATTTTTTGATTTGAAGTTTATTTTTTCTTCATTTTTCTTTATAGCTTGGAACTTTTTATTTTGTTTTTTTTGATGATGAGTTCATTGAGAATTGTTCTGCTAATTTATTTGCGATATTTTGTTTGTCGGTAATCTTCGTGTTGTCACATATAAGGTGTTTAATAGGGTTCTTTGTATTTTTTCCTGCTATTTTTCTGACCATCTCCCATACTTTTTTGGGTTTTGTGTTTTGATTAATTTTTGTTACATAGTCTTTCCACGTATTCCGTTTTGATTCTTTGATAGTTTTCCGTGCTTTGGTTTTGCTGTTTTTATAGGTGTCCTAATTTTCTTTCGTTGGACTGTTTTTGAATTTCCTTAGGTTTGCACGTCTGGCTCTTATAGCTTCTTTGCATTCTTTATTGTACCAGGGTTTGTTATATTTTGTAGTAGTGGAACTTTTTGGTATGTTCTCCTCGGCTATTGTGAGTAGGGTGTTGCTGAAATATGTGATGTGTTCTAAGTTAGGATTCGCTTCAGGTATTAATCTGTGTTGACATGTATTTTGGAAATTTTCCCAATTTGCCTTTTGTAAATTCCAGCGGGGTGTTTTGTCTTCTAGCTTGGGATTCTCGTTTTCTATTATGATTGGGAAGTGGTCACTTCCGCATGTATCCTTATGTGTTCTCCAGCTATAATCCATGTATATAGTTGGGTCACAGTGTTATATCGATTGCTGATAGGGTTCCCGTTGGTGGGTGCATATATGTATTCTCTTTGTTGTTGAGTAGGCATAGATCATTTTGGTTAATTATTTTTTCTATGGTTTGGCCTCTTTTGTTGTTTTTTGTACTGCCCCACCATATATTGTGACTATTGAAGTCTCCCAAGAGTAGAAAAGGTTTAGGTAGTTGTTTGATTATATTGTTTAATTCTGTTTCGTTTAGTGGTATATAGAGTGAACACAGGGTTACTGTTTTGTGTAGTGTTGCAGTTATTGCAACAGCTTGCATATTTGTTTTTAAGTTCACTTTGCTGTGTGGAATGTTTTCGTTTATCAGTATTGATGATCCACCGGTGGCTTTGCATGATAATTTGTTTATGTGGTTGTATATTGAGTAGTGTTTTATGTTAATTTTGTCATTTTCTTTTAAGTGTGTTTCCTGTAGGCAAATTATTGCAGGACATAAGGATTTGATAAGTATTTGTATTTCTTCGATATTAATTTTTAATCCTCTTATGTTCCACTGTAGGATTTTGTTAGTCATCGTTTATATTTTCTTTCTTTTGTTTTGGGTTGTTGGATTCCTCAATCTCCATGACTTCATGGCTTTCGAGGGTTTTTTCTTTTTTTTGTTTGGATCTGGACGTTGATCTGGGTCTTGCTTGGGATGTTGCTGTTTTGGGTTCTTGCTCATTTTTTCCCTCTTGATTGCTTGTGTTTGGTTTCTTTTTTTTTTCCAGGGTGTTTTCGGTTTCCATTTTTCCTAGGATTTGGAATCTATTTTGAATATCTACTGTTTGGTTTTCTTTTCTGGTTCCTTTGCGGAGGGTACTAGGCGAGTGTTCTTTTGATTTTGGGATGTTTTCAGTTTGTGTGGGTTTTTTGTTAGAGGATTGTGTTTGGTTTTTTGGATCTGGTGAGATTTTACTCTCAATTGCTTGGTAGTTATTTCCAAGTACAGCTGGAGTTGACGGCAGTTGCCGTAAGGTGGCCCTCAATGTCTCAACTAGTTCACAAAGTGATTTTATGAGGGTAGAGATTTCCTTTAGTTCAGTTTTTTCTATTGTTTTTAATTGATTTTTGGTTGCACCTGCGTATGATCTAGTTGGTTCTGTTGTGGTGGCTGTCTCAATAATTTTCCTGGCTTCAGGAAAACTTATGTTTTTGGTATATTTGAGTTCATTTATTTTTTTTTCTTTGATCCAGTTTTGGCAGAGCGATGAGTATGCTGGATGGTTCTCTCCACAGTTTGGGCATTTTATATTTCCTTGGCATTCTGTTTCCTGGTGTTCGTTACTGCTACACTTTGGACATACTGCTTTCCTGGTGCAGTATTCTTTGAAGTGGCCAAATTTTTGGCAGTTTAGGCAGCGAAGTGGTCTGGGGATATATGTTTCTACTTTAATGTTAATATATCCAATCTTGAGTTCAGTTGGTGGAGTAGGAGTATTAAAAGTTAATATGTATGTGTTGGTGCTAATTGTTTGTTCGTTTCTTTTTATTGTAATTCTTTTAGTATCTATAACTTTTTGATTTTTTAGGTTTGTTTTTATTTCATCTAGAGAGCAGGCGTTTAGTTCTGGACATCTGATGACTCTCTTTGAGGTGTTGAGGGTTTTGTGAGGGTAGGCCTTGATGTTTATATCATGGAACTTTGTCCATGTTAAAATTTCTTCGGCACTACTTTTAGTAGATACTTGTATAAGTAAAGTTCCATTTTTTAATTTTTTAATTTGTTTTGTGTTCAGATTTTTGTTGATAATTCTTTCGATTTTGAATGGGGACATTTTTGTTATTTGTGTGTTATCTTGCGATTCCAAGATTATATACTCTGGAAAGTTTGTGTTTTCATCTTCATCGCTTTCTGGATGGGGCCTTTTAATTTTTTTGGAAGCCATAGAATATTTTTTGTTTTTTCATCATCCTTGCTCCCCACCCTCCTCGGAGCCCTAAATTGGGAGATGGTTGGGGAGAAACCCATTCGCCCAAGCATCTCAGGGATACAATGATGATATACTCAAACAGTGAGTATAGCTGCTTATGACGATTTTTTTTCATTTCCTTGGACCCAGCAAGGTGTAGAAAGGGTTAGTTATCAATAGCATCAGTTTTCACCATCTGATTGGCCCTTGCCATCGCCTTCTAATGATAGTATGTGTGTGTGTGTTTTTTTTTTTTTTTTGGGTATAATGTGTTTGTGTTTCTCTTTATGGGGGTTTACTATTATTAGGGACTGTCATGACTAGCCGGTTGGTCGGGTCGAGCCTGCCCGACCGCCCGTCTAGCCGAAGTAAGGGCCAAAGTGGAGTGTTGCTAAATCACGGCCATTTGGTTCCAAGTTCGTGAGTTGCTCAGCCACCAGGATCCCGTTCTAAGGCATTACGGGTCGTCACCTACGGCCAACAGGTGGCCCCATTGAGGGACTTTTACTCTCTGCAGGGGGGCAGTCTGTGTATTCTGATACTCCACCAACAGGGTCTGGGAGGGGGGGGATAAAAAAGGGGAGGGAGGGGGGGCTGTTTTTGTTTTTGGTTTTGCAGAACAAAATTAAGTTTTACAAAAAAGATCAGAAAACAAAAAACATCAATGTAGGTGCATTTCATCTCAGGAAGCCAAAAGACAGCCTGATCTGGTAGCACCAGTGCAGGGAGAGAAAAGATATTTCCCCATGGGGCGTCTCTGATGTGATCTCTAATGGCATCCCAGTCAGCCTTATTTTAGTATTGTCGTTTTGAGCAATGGCTTTTCAACTTGGGGTCAAGAGTTTAGAGTAAGGCCTATTATTATCACAGCATGATCAGCATTCCCAAGTGGGCAATGAGCATTTGTTACACAATCCTCAGGAACTCTTGTCAGAAATAGATCCAGAAGTGAGGCTTGCTAGTCCCGACGATCTGGGCCGGGAATGTTACTGTCTGTGTTAAGGTATGGGATATAGCAATGTTATGGATGACACTACCAGCTGTGTCAGTGTAATTACAGAAGCCAAACCAATTTCTGTGATAGGGAGAGTGCTACATCTATGATGTCAGACACGACTGATATATATAGTCCTGGGTTGATGGACAGAGATAAAGAAAATACAGGTAGCTAACGCTATGTTGTAAATTTAGTTTAAAACACATGAAGGTCTGGTTGTCTAATTCTAGTTTAGATTCTCTAGACATGGGGAGGGTGTTACAAATATAGACTCCAAGTCCGTGCCTGTCAGAGTCAAAATGGAAGATAGCCAGACATGTTAAAGATGTTAGAGGAGAGTGCAAGTTAGTTTCACTTAGTACTAAGATATCCAGGGAGTTTGCTACGAGAAATGATTCTACATCATCTAAGTTCGTTCTAAGTCCTCGGATATTTGTAAATGCAAACCTCAAGAGAGGAGGTGAATTATTTGAGTGTGTGTCTGGTTCGAACATTTTTTTTGGATTCAGCTGTCATTTCATTTTATTTCGTAATTTCAGATGTAGGGTGAAAACGGATGTGCATAGTCACCATCATGCAACATGAGTAGACCATCAGCCGGCTCCTCATCCACAGGAATGTGGCCTTAGGAATGCCCAGAGAGGAGTGTAGGGCCTCTTTCCATGCGCGATATGGCACTACAAGCATCCCGATATTATACAACTGTTGATAGAACAGACGCTCTAAGTGCTACCAATGAGTTAGGACTCCAGTACTGTCAGTCGAAAACAGCAACCAGCAACTGTCAAACCGGTACCCTCAAATCTGTCCGACAGGAGTGGCCCAGACCAATCATGTTAGCATGTATGGTAAACAAGCACAACCAAAATGCCCAGGTATAGAGGAAGGGAATAAGGCAAATATGGGGGGACAGCATCCATTACCCTAGTCAGGAAACAAGGCTAAACACTGGCCGTCTCCGAGTCCTTGCGGCTGCACCTCTGCTCCTGGCTAATAGGCAAAGAAGAAATATGGAAGCTAGGCAATAAGCAGCGCCTATCTACTCCTTAAGCAGTTTAGGTTTGCAAACCGCTGATTTGATCAAGTCACCAGCTCTGGGGAGGTCGTCATCCAGGACCCAGATGGCCTCCCTCCCCCGTTTGGTGCCAAAACGTATGATGTCAAGGGCACAGGTTTACAAATCGGAGTTTTCCTTCTAGATGGATGACCTGACCAGATTCACTGGTCCATCAATACCGAGAGGGTTTCCCTGCGCCTTGTTTCAAAAGCAGGTATTTCTATGCTTTGAAGTTACATTCCTCAGAATAGGATAAAGATTGGAAGATGTGGTTACATTTTTAAAGGAGGTATATATGAGTATAGGGTGTAGATTAAAGGTTAATATCTGCTAAGGTTAAGAAAGATCAAATATGATTTGTGGATCAGTGACTAATTGGAAAATTATAGTATAAGGGTTAGGATGCATTTTGAAATGTGCTTTATGATTAATTTTCATGTAAAGATAATCACCAGTACTTTATCCCATCTCAGTGAAAGAAAGATATAGTTGCTAGTCAACAGATCATTTATAATCTGGGCACAAACTGTGGCTATTAGTCATCTATATTATATAGATATTCTATAGAGTATAAATATAGGTTAAGCTAATGCATGCCTTAGCTATAGAAATCTATAGATGTTTAGTATTTATCGATTTTTAAAAAGGTCAGCCTACTAAAGTTTAGGACCAAAAACTAAATCCTCGTCCCAAGGTACATGCAAAGTATGTGATTTTATATCAGCTTGGGGGAGAAAGCAATTGGTCTTTTGTCCAGTTGGAACAGGAGAGATGATATAACAAGAATACAGCATTAATATACAATATAGATATACAGGGGTTTGGGGAGGATTTAGGAATATAAGGATTTTTAATGCTTATCATGCAAAACAGACAGGAAGGCATCTTGGAGGCAAAGTATTATCACTTTAAAGCAGGCATTTAGAAATAACATTTGTGTCAGTTATTTTAGTAACATACATCAGTAACAATATACATGTGGCCAGTATAGTATAGTATATTTAAACATTACACTTAGTCATAGAATGATAAATTATGATTTCCAAAAAGAGGAAAGCAGTATAAGTAAATAAGAGCAGGAAAACAGGTTTGGTGAATAAGCAATAACTTAATTGCTTCCTAAGCAATGATTTGCACAATTTAGCAGTTTTTGTCTGATTTTGCTTTTATTTTTGGAGATATATTTTGTATTGTACTGTACTTACAGATATTTCGGTCCATAGGATCACTGCAAATCCTATCTGGACAGCTGTTTTCATTTTGGTTGTGACGTCACACAAGATCAATGAAAGTTCTGTCTTTGAGTAGGATTACTGTGGATTACATTGGATAACAATCTGATTGTGATCTGACAGTTATCCAGTTACTTAATCGAATGGAATTTGGCAATTAGATTAGTCCGGGATCGATCCGGAATTACAATCTTATCCCCCCTCCCCCCAAAAAAATAACGGGCATAAATCAATAAGAAGCAACCTATAGCACTATAGCCCTTCATAGCTTTTTTTTTTTTTTTTTTTTTACATAGGAGTCTCCACTTATCAAAGCCCAAAGGTCACTCGAGGATAATGGTTAATGAGTGTACAGAAGTCAATGGGACAATATCGTAGTAATCGTCAGTAGTGGAAATTTGGTAAATTGGATTACTTAAGGGGATGGCTTATCAAGAATTTGTTTATGTTGGACTTTAATATGATCAAATTGTAGTCAGCTGGAAAGCAGGCAAATGGAACAGAGTTCCACAGATGTCCAGTTCTAAGAAAGTAGCTTTGTTTATGGAATCTACGTTAAGGTTTAGGCACAGATAAAGAGTGAGGGAAACTATTAATAGTAATTTCAGCTAGACAAGTGTTTTCGTGAAAGTTTGGCGAGGGGGGAACCATAAATTGGAGCTCAGACAATGAAAATAACGATAAAGCAGAGACAGGCCTGCAACGTCTCTTCTGTGAGAAAAGGGTTGCAGGGAAGAGAAAAGGGCATCCCCCATTAGGCTACGAAGTCTATTTTGAACTGTCAAGATAAGATAAGGTCTTTCCAGCAGCTCCTGTCCAGATGTGGCAACAGTACTCCATCCTTGGATGTACTTGGCTCTTATATAGGTAGAGAATTGCATCAGCAGTGAGATATCTACTGGAGCGCTAGAAAGATGCCATCATTTTACCAGCCCAGAAGTTGTCAAAACGTGGAGCCTTACCAAGACGAGAGTGATTCATTTCAATTGATTCCAAATAGGAGATTAGAGTGTTGAGTATACAAAAATAGAAGCTTGGTTTTAGATGCATTAAAAGTAACCCTACTTCTTTCCCCATTGCACTACATGCTCCAGATCAGAGGAGAGAGAATCAGAGAGAACTTTGTCATTTACACCCTTTGATGTGTTGCCATAGATGGTAATGTCATCAGCATAAATGTCTGAATGATCTTAGGATGGGATTTGAAAGATCGTTGATGTAGATCAGGAAGAGAGTTGGGCCTAAGATGAGCCCTTGAGGAACTTCAGCATTAATACTGTGAGCTTCTGATTTCTGCCCATCAGCCACTACTTTTATGAACCTATTAGAAAGAAATGGTTCAATAATTGAGAAAACATTTCCAGCTATACCATTATGACGAGATCCCTGGCGACACCAGATGATCTTGCTTTTCAAATAGAGGAAGAGAAGATGGGAGAGGATGAGGTATGGTTAGGGGGGGGGGGTGCTGACACTTGGTCAAAGAAAAACAGATGTTTATGAGATTCCTGTCCCCAGAAAAGAAATAAAATATTTCAATGGGAAATAAATAGTTATCGCTTATCACATCAGTGCCGGGGTGAGTTTTTTTTTTGTTTTTTTTAAGAGAAAGACAAACGAGGGCTGTTATAAATCTATCAACAACAGAACGGTTGTTTTTAAAATCTCTGTTGAGCGAGATGAAGAATGGGGTGAGGGGTCGCCGCCAGGCATTGTCCGACCTGGGGTGACTAATCATGCCTAATTGGTAATGAGTAAAAAAAACTCAGTGCAGGTGGGGGTTGAGGTCTGGTAGAGATAAGCTCTAAGAGAAAAGAAAGAATAACTCCAGAAAGGTGGAAGGGGAATTTCTGATTTGATAAAAACGATTGGCTTTTTAGAGTTAGGTTCTTTTTACTGGCTGGCATTGAGGCGTCCACATCACTCTCACCCCGCCTAAGCTAGTTGAAAAGCTCTTCTTAGCTGAGAAATTAATTATAGGAACTTAACCTGCATCATAAAGCTTGGATCAAAGAACTCCACTATAAACAAATGTAAAACGATTTATGAATAATTATTTTGTTTCGTTAAATAAAAATGTCCCAGAGTTTTTCCTAGTTTCTCGATTGCCAGCCTGAATAAAGATGCAGTTTATTTCAGGTATGCCATGACGCCAGATGAAGGAGACAGACTGGATCCAGCACGAAGCCAGAGTGACGGCCGAAATCCAAGGAAATGGCAGAAACACTAGAGGATGACCTCCAATCTAGTGGAATGGGGACAAAAATGGTTGGTCACATTCAATGGTGCTAAGACTAAGCTTGTTTCCTTCAATAACTACAAGAAACCTTCTCTACCACTAATAGCAATGGCCAAGAACACATTGCCAGAAAGTACTTTTAAACTCCTCGGCCTAACGTTTACAGGGAATATGAACTGGAATAGATACATTGAGAGCATTGCCAAGGCTGCTGCAAAGAAGGTTGGCTCCCTCTACCGTGCTAGAAAACTACTTACGCCTGACAGTATCCTATACCTCTATAAGGCCACCATTCGCCCATATATGGAGTACTGTTGTCACATCTGGGCTGGTGCATCTGCTGCTTGTCTCTCGCTCCTGGACAAGGTTCAAAAGAGTCGCCAACCTGATAGGTCCTGAACTGTGATCTAGGCTTCAGCCTCTGTCCCATCGACAATATGTTGCATCCCTCTGCCTGTTCTACAAATATTTTAATGGTGAATGCTCTGACGAACTGCAAACACTTGTACCTCCCCGACGTAACTACCCCTGACAAACCCGACAAGCTACTAAGTCTCATCCCTTTACAGTAGAGATCCCTAGGCGCAAAAAAGCCTTTTATGCCAATAGTTTCTTCCCCAGAACTGCGGGTCTTGGAACTCCCTTCCAGGATTCTGTTTTCCCAACTGCACTGATATGCAGAAGTTCAAGTGTAATGTTAACAAACATCTTTCTACTCATCTCCCTTCATAATGACCCCGCTAATTAAGTCCCTAATAGGAGCCCCCTGCTTCAAAGTGGCACTGTGCCTTGTTTGGGGTGAAAATTGAATAATAAAAAATCGACACTGTTGCCACATGGACTTAGGGTCATGCACATTTCGTGTGCCCTGAGCAGCAGAAAGATATTTTCCAGTGACCAGTGAGAGTCTGGTCACCCTGGAGGGGTCCACCACTAGACAAGTAAGAATGTAGCCCTGCTGGGTTGCATCTATGGTCCTGTGAGCTGGGAGTGACGAACACGGCCAAGAGTACATCACAAGTATGCTCCCGTAAACCAGGATAGCGACGGATGCGGCCCGGCCCTCGGACAGAGAGGGTGTTAGGATTATACCATAGCTGGAGATCTTGTGAAGTAGGCCTTTATGCCGTACCCTATCAAAGGTCCTTGATATGTGAAGAGCAATTACCCTAGAAAGGAAGCCTATGTCAAGAGATTCACTAATTCTATGAGATATAACCGTCACCACATCTGCTGTAGATCTAGCAGAACAGGAACCATATTGCATGTCACTAAGGTTATTTTTGCTGAGGTGGTTAACTACTTCTCCATTTAACACGGATTCCAGCAACTTACTCATGACACACAGGATACTTATTGGTCTGTACTGAGGAAGATAACCGATCACCTGAGTTCTTAAATACAGGGCATACTGATGAGGTTTTCAAGAGTGTTGGGAAGCAATTCTCTTTAAGACAATGCTTAAACAGCTTTGTAAGTATAGGAACTAGTTCTGGTTTCTTCCTTCTTGATTATAGAAGGAACTTTTATACTCGACAGTCCCCCTACGCTCTACCCTCTCCTGGGGAGTTACTGGCAAGGCCCTTCCAACCTTTTCTCCCTTGTGAACCTTTATGGTAACATTTGCAGTGTTGGCAAACATGATCTGTATGCGACCTGAGCCATCACCTTCTGCGACAGCCACCTCTCCCTCACCAAGAAGGCAGTTGTCAGTGGCAAGAACTTGGTATGTTCCCAGGTTTGGTTCCCGTGCAGAGGATAAACTTATGCTGCAGGTCATGGGTATGCGAGAAGGAAGTACAAGATCTTCAGTGGACCCTGCAAGTTAAATCCAATTCCTGTCAATTCAGAAGATGTTAACTGGGGAATCCTAGCCTTTGTTAGCACCTCTACCCATGGTTGAAATTCAGCAGTTTTACTCGTAAATATTGAGAGTTTCGGTCTGCCTGACCTAATTTTGAGGACATGACAAGGTGCGGTGTCCATGTCAGCCTCATTCATGACTATTTCTAAATCCCAACAATCAGCAGAAAACAAACTAGACGAGTCAATTCTAAATATTAATACGATCTCAAAATAGATCTAATGCAGGGGAAAACAAAAACAAATGCCAAATAATGCGAGACAATTTATCAAAGAAAGTAAAAATATTGACCTTTGAGAAAAAATGTTTTACTCACTCAGCACTTCAGATTTGTTGCTGTCTTTTCTTCAGTCTATAACACGAGCGCTCTTTTGTTTGTTTTCCTCCACTTTCTTTTTGCGTGTGTGTGTTTGTTTTTTTGGGTTTTTTAATGGATTCGGATGGTTAAAATATTTTGCGTTTCTTTCTTTCCCTCGTCTTATTTTCAGTCTATAACGCGATCGAGCTCTTGTTGGTTCGTTTTTCTAGGGTTTTTTTTTTATGAATTCAGCTTGTTCAAAATTTTTTTTTTTTTTTTTTTGTGTGTCTCTCTACAATTCGTCTGTTTTGCTGTCAGCTCTAAAGGGTCCATCCATTGTCCAATGCTAATCGCTATCAGCTCAATGTCAACTCACTACTCCGTGTTGCAATATCAAGTCCCCCTCCCAGGCTTACCGGAAACTGCTCTTCCCTCTCTAAGCATCCTAGTGATCCTCCCCCCTGACAAGTGTCATTGGTTTCCTTTATCTGTAGGCTTCTATTGTCATTGATGATCTAAAAATACCTAGATTCATTGTCGCCCATTTCACTGTACATTGTAAGACACTTCCTATCTTGTCTATTGTCCTCGCCTCTCAGCACTTAGATCTTCATAGTATCACACAGGTACAAGTGGCAAGCTTCCTGCTAAAACTTTTAACCCTAATAATAACACTAAGTCAGAGTGGCAAGCTTCCCACCCAACAAAATTACTGTTATCTATATATATAAAAGCGAAAATGTATGTGTGTATGTATGTTCGCTTTTCCTCGATGTCCACGAAAGGCTTCTTTCAGAGAAGCGCTTGCTCGCTTCACAACTTCTTTAAACTTTTTATATCATCTATAAATTGTAATATCTCAGAATTTCCCACGGAGCTCGCCTGTCTATTTAATTTTATTGGCTTTCAAACGTTAATTATTCAACATTTCCTGCATCGGCACGCGTTACATTTGGTTTTCGGTATAAAAAAAAAAAAAAACGAAACTTGACTCTAATCACAGGCCGAAAGCCAGTTTGTTCAATGTCGACTTCGTCATATCAGACTGTAGCTTTCATTTTGCTCCTCCTAATAAACAGGGAGCGGGTTTTTAAAAACAAACAAACCGATTTATTCAAAACTGTCCCACACAAAATCGTAACTGCTGAATACCTATCGCCGTCACGTCAATCAAAAACGTGCACCTGTTTGTTTTTTTAACACTTTACTATTTTCCAACAGCGCGTCGTCAACGCTTCGGGTTTTTTTCACATACCCCGAAAAACGCCGGGTACCCCTTGCTAGTCCACATATAAGTGTCTAAAAAAAAAAAAAATAAATAAACATTCTTCCTTAAAGTAGTAATACACACTGACGAAAAAAACGCTTTGGATAATTACAGATTTCAAGGTAGTTCTACTAAAATAGCCATATTTTTCAAACCAAAGCACTTCAAGACTTGAAAATACTACTGTTTTGTCGGAAATGAATATACTTTCAAATGAATAAATATGAATGTACATTATATATTTTAAGAGTTTTAAGCAAATAAAGTGATAAAAATGTGAACGCCATAAAATGACGTTTTCGGTAAGGTTTTGTAATGACCCTCCCTGTTTTCTAAAGGCCCGTACCATGATTGTATGATGAATTTCGTCATGAAATTTAGGAAACAATCAGAAGAGGTGTTAATTTTAATACTGTCAAGTGTTCGAAATATTTTTGACAATTTTTTTTTGTCATGTTAAAAAGAAGACTTTAATATGACGAGTATCGAACATTTTGAAAAAAGATTTCATCGGACACCTACTAGTAAATAAATCATTCTTTTTACTATCTTTATCAATTAAAAGTATTATTCTATGTTGAGTAGAACCGCGGTAATTGATAATTTAAAAGGATCTACCCGAAAAAAAAAAATGTTTCTATTTCTCGAGTTTGGTCAAAGTTAGTATTAGTAGTAGCAGCTGTAGTATTAGTCATAGCACAGTATAAACAACACGCGTTCTTTAATTTTTATTCACAAACGAATTAAGAAAAACATGAAAATATGAATATAAATGTTCTGATATGTTTAATTAGAGCTATTTTGTTATCAGAATAAAAGTTTAGAACTATTTGGTTTTCAGAATGGATAATAACAATCCCAACCAATTCAGCATTATGAATCCATTTGTGGTCAAATTTAAAACATGGTTAAAAAACAAAATAAACTTTTGTAGATACATAGCTTGCATGCACTTTTATTCATTGCATTAGTTTTGAACAGCGAATTAAAACAATGTTTTACTGCGAACAGTCACAAATGTTTTTTCCAAATCAGAAGATGTATGAAAATCTTGTTTGTATTACTATACACATAGATTTGAAAAAGTTGTCAAAAACCAAATATATAACAAATGTTATCAAAGGCAAGATAAGTTACTTTTCTACCTAACTGGATATGTTTTAGTGTTTATAGTTAATGTAACATGTTTATTCAGCTCGAAAAACAGTGTTTACCGATGTATTCGAAAATTTACAATGGCCGCCGACTCACTTTGAGGTGATAAGTTTGGGAAAATGAGTTATAAATATAAAACAAGACAAAATACTGTTAGAAACTCGCTCAATATATGTTACCATGACATAGGCGGATATATTTGGTGGGTTTTTAACATTATTTTGACTAGTTTTTTTTATTTTTAACTCATTTTCTTAAACTTACCGTGCGAAAGAGATAGTCGGCCGCCATTTTTAACTTTCCAATACATCGGTAAGCACTGCATGTTGTTCGAGCTGAATAAACATGTTACATTAAATAAAAACACTAAAAGCATATCCAGTTAGGTGGAAAAGTAACTTATCTTGACTTAACATTTATTTGTTATGCATTTGCTTTTTAATAACTTTTTCGAATCTATGTGTACAGTAATACAAACTTTTTTTTTTTTTCTTCTACTTATCAAGCGAAAGGTATTTTTACAACCTGCTCCAGCGTAGTATAAACGGCCTATGGAATAAACACCTTCAACCTCGAAAATAGAAATCAACAAATTTATGGAATTTTCTTTGAAATTTCGTAATGCAGTTTCTTATTAAATTAAAACTAAATATAACATTTGCTGACTTATTTACCTGTCGAATACACACAAACACACACATTATATATATATATATATATATATATATATACACACACACCTTTCTGTAAGATATTTATTTGAAATTAAACTTTTGTGAAACTAATCGTCCCCCCCCCCTCTAATATTGTTTTGGTGTTTTTGTTTGTCAAGTCTTCAGTATGTTCACAATTTTCCTTAGCCCTACAATTAATTCAAAGTCCGAATGGCAACCCTCCCAATATTCTCATTGCATAGAAACCCTCTTAAAACCACACATAATCGTCTTAAAAAAAATAAAACAAAAAGCATACAGGATTTATCTCCCATAAAAAAAAAAAAACAAAAAAAGTTAACTGCCCTAAAATGCAAGAATGACTTGTAATACGAATTATTTTACATTAAATTCTAAAATAATTTGTTTATCTTTCATTGAAGTTTTTCATGGCATTTCATACATAATTGCCTAAAAAGGTAGAATCACATTTTGGAAGGGTGGTCAGAAGGGGTTGGGTGGGGTTAAACAGAAGGTGTTAATCTACAATAATACCAAAGAAATATTGCAATATATTCATTTTTAAATGGTCCTATGTTTAGATTTAAGTTTTTTGTACGTAAAGCACATTACAATTCAACTTTGAGTTCTCCAACTTCTTTTCTGTTTATGGATACATGGCATTTTTAAGGAATTGCAGCATATTTATGCACATTTATTGCAGATTATTTGAAAACCATGAACTTGTGGAGATTTTCAGTCGCATATTCTGATTCCTTGTACAAAAATACACTTATATGGTAAATTTCATTGCTTAGTCTTGTGTTTCAACAAAGATATAACAGTTTTACTGAAAAAGTAATATAAAAAAATGTGACAAAACGCATATGGTCTTAAAGAGGGGAAAATATTCAAACGTGTGAGGCACAAAAATAGTCATAACTTCCTAAATTTTAATCAGATTTTAAAAAATTTTAAAAGATTCTTTCTTAGCTCATCAAACTCTTTCTATGTATACCAATATTGAAATATTTTAAGCTATTTTAATTTTTTCATGTGTATTGCTACTTAAAGAAAAATGCACAATTTGTCTCCCATAAAAAATAAATTGATTAACTGTCCTAAAACGCTATTACATTAAATATGGAAAAAACTAAACTCCCCCACTCTAAATTCTAAAATTGCTGTTTTGTTTCTGGATATTCTTCAGGATATTCACACAATTATTGTTAGTCCTACCATTAAGCTAAAGTCACAGTGGCAAGCCTTCCCATCTTGCCATAGCTGCACAAAAACCCTCTTTAAACCAATCATCTTGAATAAAATAAACATTTTTACTGTAAAAAAATAGTATAAAAAAAATGTAATGAAAAGCATATGGTTTTAAAGAGGGAAAAATATTCAAATGTGTGAGGCACAAAAATAATCAAAACTTCTTTGATTTTGATCGGATTATGAAAATTTTACAAGATTTTTAGCTCTGAATATGTATTATTGAGATATTTCAAGCCATCTCAATTTTTTCATGGGCATTGCTAATTAGGAATTGAGCAAGACCATTTGCTTTACTTGGTGTTTCTGATCAAAAATTGTAAGATCATATGCATTTTGATAATTTATGATTATTGTTTTTATCAGGGTCGCGGAGACGGATGGTGAAAGTCCGACTCAGTCTCCTAGAATGCCGACTGACTCCTTTGATATCTTAAGACTCAGACTCCTATTTCGACTCCTTGACCCCTATCTTGGGAATGGATGGCTCTCGTCTTGGGGAGGCTCCATGTTTTGACAAGCTTCTGGGATTGACCTTTACTCCTGATCTGAAATGGAATATGTACATCAAATCCATTGCCAAAGTCGCTGGAAAAATGGTGGGATCCTTCTGCTCCAAAAAGATCTCACTGCTGATGCAATTCTCTATATAAAAGCCAAGTACGTCCAAGGATGGAGTACTGCTGCCACATCTGGGCAGGAGCTGCTAAAAATCAGCCTATCCTGCCTTGACACAGTACAAAATAGACTTCGTAGCTTTTCTCTTCCCGGCAGCCTCTTTCCCACAGAAGAGATGTTGCGAGCCTGTCTTTGTTTTATCGTTATTTCCATGGCAGGTGCTCATCTAAGCTCCAATCTCTGCCCCCCCCCCACCAATCTTTCACAAAAAACACCCGTCTAGCTGCAACCACTGTCAATTTTCCCCACTCTTTATCTGTGCCTAAATCAAAACAGATCCCATGAACAAAGCTTCTTTCTTAGAAGTGCATGCTTGTGGAACTCTTCCATTTGCCTGTTTCCCACCTGACTTGGATGTCTTCAAGTCCAACATAAACAAGTTCCTAATAAATCATCCCCCTTAAGTAATACACTTTATCAAATCTCCATTACTAACGATTACTATATCATCCCATTTATTACTGTACACACAATAACCCTTATCCCCAAGTGGCCTCCGGGCCTTGAGAAGTGGTGACTACCATGTTAAAAAAAAAAAAAAATGAAAATATATTCTGCAGATCCCTATACAAGCCTCTCACCCCTATTCAGCATACATTTAATAATTACTTTCATGCATATCATTTTTGACGTTTAACATTCACTTGTATGATAAATATACTCACATATACACTCTACCAGCTCTATTTATTTATTTTACTCACGTTAAGTCCTTACAAGACATCACAACTTGGACGAAAAAGGCTACTTTTTGGGACCATGTCTAGGAAAGATTAGCAAGATGTCAGCTTATGTTACATTTAAACTTCTGCATATCAGTACGACCAGGAAAGCAGGAAGGGAATTCCAAAGTCTAGTTGTTCAAGGGAAGAGACTATTAGAATAGAAAACTTTTTGGCATCTAGAGACCTCAACAGTGAAGGGGTAAGATCTTACTGCTATGCAGGTTTGTCGGGGATATTTACGGGGTAAAAATGCAACGAGTTCTTCAGAACACATTCCATTAAAACAGGTACTATATTTTGGACCATAATACGGTATGATTGCGCATAGTCTGGAGATTCTGGGAACTGACGAATCGAATGAATTCCCGTTCTGCTACCAACCAATCAGAAACCAGAATTGCTCCATAAATATTAAACCTTTCTGTAGCAATTTTGCATATGCTTTTTCTGTCTCAACACCGGAAGAATCTTTTGCTCTGTGGATTCCAACTCGAGAACTGTCTACTTGCAAACCAGTCATCTCTCAGGACTTGTGTAGAACAACGAACCATCGAAAACTGTTCTGAAACTAAACATGGCTTACACTTCTAGAACAAAGATGCAACATTCTGACGATGGGACAAGGTCTGGAGCTTAGTTGATAAAGTGGGACCGATTCAATCAATAACTCTTTTTTGGAACCCATCCAAGAGGGAGAGGCTAGTAGTAGTTGCACCAGCCCAGATGTGGCAACAATACTCCCTGCATGGGCGAATGGTGGCCTTGTAGAGGTACAGGATACTCTCAGGTGTGAATAGTCTTCTAGCTTGATAGAGGAAACCCACCATCTTTGCAGCAGTTTTTGCAATGTCCTCTATGTATTTGTTCCAGTTCATATTGCCCGCAAATGTTAGGCCGAGGAGTTTGAAGGTAGTATTCTTAGGTAGGGTGTTATTTTTCTTCAATATAGGCGGTTTGAGAGGCGTCTTGTAATTGTTAAAGAAGAACAGCTTAGTTTTACTAGCATTAAATGCATTCAAATATGGTCGGAAGGTCATTTTCTAATGATTCTGTCATTGTCTTAGATTTATGTACATCCGTTCTTCCCTAATGTCATAGAGTATTGTATCATCAGCGAATATACCCATCTTAAACAATATTATCAGGGAAGTTGTTTTTTGAATATCAGGAATAATAATGGTCCAAGGATCGAGGTGGTTGACTAGTGCTTGACTGATTAAGGTCTAAAAGAAGGGGAGGAGACTAATAGGGCAATAATCGAGAAGATCAGTCCTCTCACCAGAATTCTTGTACACTGGTACCACAGAGGCCATCTTCTAGCTATTAAGCAAGGCATTTATTGTAGTGCTTGCAAAGTACGGAGGCTAGCTCAGCTGAGCATTTAATTATTATAGCAGAAATGAGATCAGGCCCACACTCCTTTGAGGTATCTAAGGATTTTTTTATGATATTGCAGATATGAGAAGGGGTGATTTTTACATCATCTAATGTGGCTTCAGTCCACATAGGGAATTTGGGAGAGAGTTGTTTGTTGGCTCTAAGGTGGAGTTGGAGGCAAAAGCAGTTCCACCTTCTCCATTGTCGTGCAGACATATATTAGAGAGTGGAGGAATTACTGATTGTCCTTTATTCACTACACTATTATAGGTTTTCCAGTTCCTATCATTTGCAATTCTATGCATTTCCTGATTATTTCAGCATGCTTTCTGTTGCAATATTTTGGAACAAGAATGGGGTATGATCTCACACAGTTGGACGGTTCTATTTATAAACGATGCTGCTAGGAGCTGACGAATCAAATTAATTCACGTTCTGCTACCAACCAATCAGAAACCAGAATTGCTTCATAAATATTAAACCTTTTCTGGAGCAATTTCACATGTTTTTTCCGTCTCGACACAGTAAGAATATTTTGCTCTGTGGAACTGTCTACTGCAAACACCTCACCTCTCAGAACTTGTTTAGAACAACGAACCATCAGAAACGTTTCTGAAACTAAACATGGCTTACACTTCTAGAGGTTATGGGCCCAGCGTGCGTCTTTCTTTCGATGGATCCGAATCAAAATTCGAATTGTGACAAGTTAAATTTCTAGGATATCTACGAATCCAAAAGCTACACAAAGTACCTCAAACAACCTGAAAACAGAAACGACCCCGACTTCATTGAAAAGAAAAACGCAACTGTCTTTGCGGAATTAATACAGTGTTTAGATGACAAAAGTTTATCACTGGTAATGAGAGAAGCCCTGGACGATGGCTGCAAAGCATTAAACATATTGAGAGAGCATTATTTATCGAAAGGAAAACCCAAAATTATTTCTTTATACACTGAACTGACCTCTCTAAAACGAATGGAAGCCAAAACTATTACTGATTATATTATAAGAGCCGAAACGACTGCAAATTCTTTAAAAATGTCTGGTGAAGTTAAAAGTGACAGTCTGTTAATTTCCATGGTCCTTAAGGGATTACCGAGCGATTTCAAGCCATTTACAACCGTGATAACTCAGAAAGAAAAACCCAGGACTTTGAGCCAATTCAAGGTAGCATTCAGAAGTTACGAAGAAACTGAAAAATGATCACAGAAAAAAACGAATCCACAAATATCATGAAATTTAAAAATACACACATAAAAACACCAAAATTAAATTCATGCCAGGAATAAAAAACGCAACTTTGCCAAAAACAATTTTTCTCCTAAGAAAAGTACAAAAATTATTTGCTATAATTGTGGACGAACTAATCACAAGAGTATTCAATGTAGATACAGGACTCAAAATGGCGACTACATTAAAAATGTAGAGAGCTCTGTTAATAATTTTTGTGTCGATTGTGGGGCCACAGCACATGTGATTACAAAGGAATCTGATTTTATCAATTTTGACCCCAACTTTAAGCCACAAAATCATTTTGTAGAACTAGCTGACGGGAGTCGAGTAAATGATATCGTTTTGAAAAGAGGCAATGCGAAAACCTCGCTAAAGAACAATAAAGGTGAATTGTTTCTGTATTCTAGAAAATGCTCTTCTAATCCCAAAATTTAAAAATATATTTTCTGTACAAGCTGCCACAAAACAAGGTGCAAATATAAACTTTAGCCTCAATAAATCAAAACTGGTATATCCGAATGGAACTGTATTCGACATTAAAGAAAATGGAAGACTATATTATTTAAATAGCGTAGTCCCATCAAAAACCGCCTGCCATGATCTACAGACATGGCATAAAATTCTTGGACACTGCAATATTCCTGATATCAAAAAGTTGCCAACTGTAGTTGATGGAATGAAAATACAAACATCAAAAACCTTCAACTGCGACATCTGTAAGCAAAGGAAAATGACAAACTATCAAAGCAAGATACCAGACAAAAAGGCCAAAAAAATCCTGTCAATGGTGCATTGTGAATTGAACGGTCCCGTGGAACCGATGGCCAGAGAACATTATAGATATGTGTTGAATTTCGTAGATGACCATTCAGGTTTAATAATGGTTTACTTTTTAAAGAACAAATCTGATACCCTGCTAGCAACTAAAAAATATCTAGCCGACATAGATCCCTACGGTGAAGTTGAGTGTATTCGCTCTGACAATGGTACGGAATTTACCAATAAAGACTGAACTTTTACTAATTAACCATCATATCAGGCATGAAAAATCAGCTCCTAGATCGCCACACCAAAACAGGACTGCTGAACGTGTGTGGCAGACACGTTTTGAAATGGCAAAATGTCTACTCATTGAATCAAAACTCCCTAAAAACCTCTGGACGTACGCACTTATGGCGGCAGCCTATATACGCAACAGGTGCTTTAACAAAACGCTATCTAAAACTTCATATGAATCTTTCTGTGGTAAAAATCCAAATTTAAGCAGAATGCATACATATGGTTCAACTTGCTTCGCATATATAGAGAAAAAGAGTAAATTGAATATTTAAGCCAACAGAGGTATATTTCTTGGATAGGATAACAAGTCCAGCCAATTTAGTATTTTTTCCAGAAAAAAATTAATAAAAAGAATCCGATGTGTAAAATTCACAGACACGTTTAATTTTACAAACGAAAACCCGTCATATGAAGATGAAATTATATTTCCCTCAAATAATTAAAACAAACGAGGACAATAAAAATGACGGAGACAAGAGTGTCCATGATGATGATAAAGTCGAAAGATATCCCAAAAGAAATAGAAGGCGATCAGATTTTTTTGTGGTCGACAATATAAAAGATTATCAAATCAACTATTGCTATTCAATGGAAAATGCGCCAAAAAGCTTTAACGAAGCAATTAATTCAGAACATTGTGATGAATGGAAAATTGCCATGAAAAAACAAATAGATGCCTTAACCAAAAATGATACCTATACGGTAGTGCCTCTCCCAAGAGATAAACATGTTATTTCTACAAGATGGGTCTTTACAAAAAAGACTACAATATCAGGCGTAGAACAGTACAAAGCTAGATTTGTTGCTAAAGGGTACTCTCAGATTTACGGTATAGAATATTTTTCTACGTTTTCACCGATCACAAACCTAACGACAATCAGAATTTTACTGCAAATCGCATTACAATATGACCTAAACATCCATCAAATGGACGTAAAAAATGCTTATTTGAATGCCCCAATAGACTGAAATTTATATTACCCCTCCAGAGGGATTCATAATGAAAAATAAAAATAGCATGTGGCGATCTAAGTCATTATATGGTCTAAAGCAGAGTGCTCAGTGTTGGAATACAGTATTTCATGATTATATTATTAAACAACAATTTAGACAATGCGCTGTAGACCCCTGTTTATATACCCAATACAAAGACGATAAACTACTGATTTTGGTTTTGTAAGTTGATATTTTAATCGCATCAAATTGTGACATAATGTTAAGATAGGACATTTTTGAAAAATAAAAAATAAAACTAATGTGCACATAAAAAATAAAAGTCAATTGTAATTTCTGCGCGCCTATTTTAAGGCGCGCAGAAATTACAATTGACTTACTTTTTATGTGCACATTGGACATTTTTGAAAAATAAAACTAATCTTTTTTTTTTTGCATTGTTTTCATTAACAAAAAAAAAAAAACTCTTTAAACGGGTACATATTGCATGTATGTTTATTTTTATGTATATTTATATGTATGCGTTTTTCTTTTTTACAAAACTGCATAATCAAATTTAAGAAATGGCTTCTTTTTTCACATACCCACCCCTTTTTAAGGTTTAAATACCTTCCATTTGTTTTATTTCTCTTCTCTGTACACATCTGTTTTGACATTTGAACACAATTAAAAATGGCATCTTTTTACATGCTAAAATTCCAAGATCCAAATGATTTCTAATTTTTGTTATGTATAATTGAATGTAAAATATATTTATTTTTGAGCAGAACGAACACAAAGGACTTCCCCATTATAAAAAAATAGGGAGGATGTTGCAATATTTTGGAGCAAGAATGGGGTGTGATCCCACACAGTCGGACGATTCTATTTATAAACGATGCTGCTAGGAGCTGACGAATCGAATTAATTCACATTCTGCTACCAACCAATCAGAAACCAGAATTGCTTCATAAATATTAAACCTTTTCTGGGGCATTTTCACATGTTTTTTTCCGTCTCGACACGGTAAGAATATTTTGCTCTGTGGAACTGTCTACTGCAAACAAGTCTCCTCTCAAGATTTGTTTAGAACAACGAACCATCGGAAACTAAACATGGCTTACACTTTTTGACTGTTTCTATTTCTCTTTCAATGATTTCTAGCATCTACAAATTTTTGCCTATTTGTATTTGACTTATGACGTACAAACCGGCGGAATGCATGCTGTCTTTGTGCAATAGCAGCGACACAATCTAGTGAACCATGGATGCGAGTGCGGCTTGATATATTTCTGTGTGGGAACATGTGCTTCAATGCCTGCTTTGCCCCATTCAGTTATTTCATAGGCACACTGTTCAGCAGGAAGAGAGAAAATATCGGTCCATCGGGCATCTCTGATTTCTCTGAATAATTTCTCTTCCCATATTTAACAAAAACGGGTTTGAAAATATAAGTTAATTTAAAACTGAATATGTATAAAAAATTTAATGAAAATCTGACCATTAGTTGAGTTGTGCTAGATTATTTAAACACAGGTCTGTTTACGTCTTTGAAATGATCACTACATAGGAACGTTCTTTTAAAGCATCGATCATGTAAACACAATTTTGGTCTTGCATTTTTATTACTTTGTATGCTGTAAAAAATTTGTTTATTTGAAGCTTCTTTCAAATAGTACAAAAGTTATATTAAATTACAGTTACATCATATTACTTATAGGGGTTGTTAAATCTGTCTGACATTGAAAGTACCTAATGACCAACAATTAAACAGCCAAGATGAATAAATTTAAATCACTTTTCTTTTAATCATTTTTTTGGTATTAGTTAACCCCACTTCCATGAGATTTTACTTTTTTTTAGGCGATTATAACACCTTGAAAAAATTTTAATTTATAGTGGGGGATCAGTTTCTCATAAATTTAACAAAAATGATCCCCAATTTCTAGAAAATTATAACGTTTTGGGGCAGCTAACTAAAATGTATGGGAAATAAATTTTATGGTTTTTAGGGGGGGGCTAAAAAAAAAAAATACATTTTAGAACCTTACATCCAGTAATTATAAAATTAAAAAAAACATTACAACTATGACAAAATTAATTACGATTTCATAGCAATTTGATTCAATAATAATTTAGCCTTCTTTTTAAGCAGTTAGGCCTCTTTAATTTCGTTTTATTTTATATACATATTTATGGTTATCTTCAAGTTTTGTCACCCACCATTTACAATTATTAAATCAACAGGAAAACTTTGGGGCGCACAGTTTCTAATACAATAGAACCCTCCCCCCCCCCCCATTTGAACCACTCGACGGTAACACACACCTTTTACATAAAGGATTTTTCTCAGGACAATAATGATCAATCTGCACTAGAGTACCAACTAAAGACTTGCCTTTAAAAAGTTGCTTTTTAGGTGTATTCGAGTTAGTATTCCGTATTGTTTTCACTGGTTGCCATGTTTGTTTTTGCGCATGCAAAAAATGAAAGCACACGTGAAAACAACAATACATAAAATAATCGGAAGAAGGCAAATTTGAATTCGCAAAAGTTGGTTTAAAAACGTGGAGGGTCCGATTTACTCTCAATGTTGCATTAGAAACTGAGCATCATGAGCATTTAAAGATTTTTTCCATTTTTATTTTTTTATTTATTTTTTTTTTAGATAATCTGGTAGATTTGTCAATTTGATAAGCCAATAAAAAAAAAAAAGACGGAACTAAAAAATATGGAGGGGGGAGGGTGTTACCGCTCGTACACGTTAACCCATATGTTCACTCTGCTATTAGCACCTCGTCCCGTATCGAATAAATACATAAAAAATTTGCTGTTTTTATATTATGACTAATGGGGCTACCCGGCGTTGCTCGGGGCCGTATAAACAATGAGAAAATTGAATTTGGTTTTGCAATATATTTGTTATTCTCATGAGAGGAATTTTGTATGTTTATGTATCATTTGTTATTTCGAACAAAAGAATATTTTACCTACATAAGACGGGTGTTACACATGAAATAATTGTATCTTATCTAGGGTAGGTCATTTATAGCATGTATATGAAAGGACAGGTAATATACAACACATTTATCTCATCAAATCCCAAGCAATGCCAGGTATTTATATATCCTCGCCTATTTCATTCAATCCCGGGCAACGCTGGGTGTTTTGTTAGTATATATCTCAATCTAATTAAATCCTGGATGACGCAAGAATATATTTCAATCAATCTAATTCAATCCAATGCAATGCCAAGTATTCTGCTAATATATATTTGCATCTATCTCATTACATCCCAGGCGACCGTTTATTCTGCTTGCATACATTTGCATGTATATCATTGAATCCAGGTTGACTCCGGGTAATCTGTAAGTATATATGTGGACATATCTCATTAAATCCCATAATTCTTAGATTGTTACAAATTTCGACAATTTAACCCACATTATCGCTCACCTGTCTAAAATAATAACTTTGAGACATTGTCTTGGATGGTTTTTCATTACAAACACATCATCCAAATAACTCACATTTCATCATTTTTTATAATTTTTGGATATGTTAATAATTTCAAGAACTATGTCACATGATTTAACTTACATTATCGCCGCCACTCTTACTAAAATAAAAACTTCGATACCTAGGCTATGGTATGTTACTGATTTCGACTATAACTTTTCATGAGTAAATCCACATTATCGCCCCCTTCTATCACTAAAATAACTTAAACATTGTATTATTTCATTAAAACCCACCAAAGAAGTAACTTGCATATCATTTTACATAATTCTTGGATATGTTACTAATTTCAACATTTTTAATGAAGTAACCAAAATAATCGCGACCTCTTACTAAAATAATAACTTCCATACACTGTCTTGTCTGTCGACTTCATTACGAATACACCAATCAAATAACACAAATCATTTTTCATAATTTTTGGATATGTTGCTAATTTCAATCGCCATTTTTTCTGAGTTCAATCACAATCCTTCTCTTACTAAAATAATACCTTTGAGACATTTCTGGGCTGTTTATTTCATTAGAAATACATCAATAAAATACCTCACATTTCATCATATATATATATATATATATATAATAAAAGCGAAAATGTATGTATGTATGCATGTATATATGTATGTGTGTTCGCTTTTTCTGTGTGTCTACAAAAGGCTTTTTTCAGAGAAGCGGTTGCTCGCTTCACAACGTTTTAAAACTTTTTATATCACTTATAAATCGTAATATCTCACAGATAACGAAGCTCGCCTGTCTATTTAATTTGCTCGATTTCGAGAAGATAAATATTCAACATTTGTCGCTCGCCGCATATGGGTTAGTCTTTTTCCTATAACATCTTTGGGGGGGGGGGAGCATTCAGCAGTAAATGAAATCCCGCACTCAAACTTGACCTCATTAAAACGGGCACCTGCTAAATCAAAGTAATTAAATAAATTCAAACGTGTTTCCGTTAGCACGTCGCAGTGGGGCAATGGTTAACGTTGCACTTTTTTTTTTTTTTTTTCACACTTTAATTTACAACTTTGCCTCAAGGGTTTAGGTTCGATCCTCATACTTTTTTTTTTTTTAAACCCTCCACCCCCGGAGTTTCCATACACACCTCCAAACACCCGGGCAACGCCGGGTACCCCTCGCTAGTTTTTTTATAATTCTTGGATATGCTATCAATTTCGACAATCAAATTTAATGAGTGTGCACATCTAATCGCCCAATTCTTACTAAAATCATAAATTTGCTAGATTGACTGGGCTGTTTATTTCATCATAAACACATAAATCAAATAACTAAAACTTTTCATAATTCTTGGATATGTTACTAATTTCGACAATTTTTCATGAGTTAATCCACATTATCGCCACCTATGGCTGTTTTTTTCCATTACAAACACCTATCAAGTTACATTTGACCATTTTTCATAATTCTTGGATATGTTACTAATTTTGAGAATTATTTTTAATGAAGTAACCCGAATAATCGCTCCCCCCCCGCTTCTTTAACCGACACAATCCTCTTCCTCTTACAAAAATAAGAACTTTGATACATCTAGCCTGTATTTCATTACGAACACACCAATCAAATAACTCACATTTAATTTATATATATAAAAGGCAAAATGTGTGTGACCATTTCGTGTATGTCTTCAAAAGGCTTTTCTCGCACACAGTTCCGGGGTTGTTACGATCGCTTACAACTGTTTATATGGGTCCTAAATAATAATATGTACAATTTGGGAAAGCGCGTCGCATCTAGATTTATTTATGTTGACTTTTACAAAATTATTGCTATTTTGGCTTCTCGCATGTTGATTACTCTTTCGTATAAAAAGCAAAACTAATTCAAAGTTAACAAGTCCTCGGCATTGCGCTGGGAAATGTCCAGAAGCAATCAGCTTTGATCAATGTTGTACATCAGACAATTGCTATTCAATCTGGACAATTGGGAGCTGGTTTCCCTCCCCACCATCTGTTGGAAAAAACAGTCAAATTTGGGTAAACAACTGCGTGACTTCTATTTGACCTTCTTAATTAGGTCAAATGGAAGCAGCAGAGTTAACTTTTATTGCACACGCCTGTTTTTATAGTTAAATAAATTCAAACGTGTGTATGTTGTATGTCACAGTGGCCTAATGGTTACCGTTGCACTTTTTTTTTTCACACATTAATTTCCAACTCAAGGGTACAGATTCGATTCTCATACTCACCTACCAAAACTTTTTTTTTTTTTTATTATTTAACCCCCCCCCCCACGGAGTTTTGATTTACCTCAAGACACCGCTAGTCATCTATATATATATATAAAAGCGAAAATGTATGTATGTATGTAAGCTTTTCCTCGGTGTCCACAAAAGGCTTCTTTCAGAGAAGCGCTTGCTCGATTCACAACTTCTTAAAACTTTTTATATCATCTATAAATTGTAATATCTCAGAGTTACCCACGGAGCTCGCCTGTCTATTTAATTTTATTGACTTTCAAACATTAATTATTCGACATTTCCCGCATCGGCACGCGTTTTCGGTATAAACAAAAGCGAAACTCGACCCTAATCACAGGCCGAAAGCCAGTTGTCTCAAGAGAGCTAAGTAACGTTTGTTCAATGTCGACTTCGTCATATCAGACTAACTTTCATTTCGCTCCTCCTAATAAACAGGGAGCGGATTTTTAAAAACAAACCGATTTATTCACCTCATTCAAAACTGTCCCGCACAAAATGCTTACTGCCGTCACGTCAATCAAAAACGCGCGCCTGTGGTTTTTTTTTAACACTTTACTATTTTCCAACTGCGCGTTGTGAAGGCTTCGTTTTTTTTCAGGGGCACCTGTTTTTTTCACATACCCCGAAAAAACACACGGGCAACGCCGGATACCCCTCGCTAGTATATATATAAAAGGCAAAATGTGTGTGACCATTTCGTGTATGTCTGGCAAAGGCATTTCTCGCACATGGTCCCGGGTTCGTTACTATCGCTTAAAACTTTATATAGGTCCTATATAATAATATCTAGAAATTAGGAAAGCAGGTCGATTTTTACAAAATTAATGCTATTTTAGCTTCTCGCATGTTGATTGGGCTTTTTAGTATAAATAAAGTGAAACTAAACTCAAATGAACATGTTCGCGGCATTGCGCTGGGAACAACGTCCAGAAGCAATCAGCTTTGATCAATCTTGTATATCAGACAGTTGCTATTCAATCTGGACAATTGGGAGCTGCTTTCCCCTTCCCCAACATCTGTTGGGGAAAAAAAGTCAAATTTCGGTAAACAAACGTTGCGTGACTTCTATTTGACCTTAATTAGGTCAAATGGAAGCAGCAGAGTTAACTTTTATTGCGCACGCCTGTTTTTATAGTTAAATAAATTCAAACACGTCTACGCTGTATGTCACGGTGGCTCAATGGTAACACGTCGCATGTTTTTTTATTTTTTTTCACACATTAATTTCCAACTCAAGGGTACGGGTTCGATTCTCATACTTACCTATCGAAACATTTTTTTATTATTTAACACCCCCCCCCTTCCCGGAGTTTTGATTTACCTCAAGACACACCCCGCTAGTTTTTCATAATTCTTGGATATGTTACTAATTTCGACAATCATTTTCCATGATTTAACACACATAATCGCCCCGCTCTTACTAAAATAACAATCATACGACATTGTAATGAAATAGACACCCTAGACAAACATCAAATAACTAACATTTCATCATTTTTCATAATTCTTGGATATGTTACTAATTTCGACAATCATGTTTCATGAGTTAACCCACATAATCCCCTTCCTCTTACTAAAATAATACATTTGGGACATTGTAATGAAATTACCAGCCCAGACAAACACACCAATCACATAACTAACATTTCATCCTTTTTCACTTTTCTTGGATATGTTACTAATTTCTACAATCATTTTTAATGGTGTAACCCACATAATCGACCCCCTCTTACTAAAATATTAACTTTAAGACTATATTTGGGCTGTTCATTTCATTATAAACACACCAATCCAATAACTTACATTTAATCACTTTTCATAATTCTTGGATATGTTACTAATTTCGACAATCGTTTTTTATAATTTAACCCACATAATATCCTTTCCTTTTGCTAAAATACTTTGTGACATTGTCTGGCATGTTATTTCATTACAAACACACCAACAAATAACTCATTTCATCATTTTTCATAATTCTTGGATATGTTACTAATTTTGACAATTTTTCATGATTTTACGACATAATCACACCATCTTCCTATATGGGGTATTCTGTTAGCACAAATATCCACCTATCTGATCTGATCCCAGGTATTCTAGGAAACGTCCCACCTATTTCATCCAATCCCCGGCAACGCTGGGTATTATGCTAGTACAAATATTCAGCTATGAAGCCATATCCAAGAGCGTTCACTGGCATAATATTACATTGATTGCATATTAATCTAATGGTATTCGACAATGAGGCTACATCCAAGGGAGGTCACTTGCATATTATAACAATAATTTTATATTAATCTAATGGTGTTCGAGAATGAAGCTACATCCAAGGGAGGTCACATATCATGGACAATTGTATATTAATCTAATAGTATTCAACAATGAAGCTACACTCTAGGGAGGTCACTTGCATATTACACCAATGATTTTATATTATTCTAATGGTATTCGACAAAGATGCTACATCCAAGGGAAGTCACTTACCTATTATGGCAATGATTGTATATTATTCTAATGGAATTCGACAATGAAGCTACACCTAAGGGAGGTCAATTGCATATTATAATGATTGTATTATTCTAAACGTACACCCAAGGGAGGTCACATATTATGACAATGATTGTATATTGATAGAATTCGAGAATGAAGCTACACTCAAGGGAGGTCACTTGCATATTATACCAATTATGGTGTATTAGTCTTATGGTATACAACAATGATGCTACATCCAAGAGAGGTCACTTGCATATTATGACAATGATTGTATATTAATCTAATGGAATTCGACAATGAAGCTTCATCCAAGGGAGATCACTTGCATATTATAACATATACTGCACAAACACCTTCAAAATTGTTGAATCGGACCTATATTGCACAAGCACCTTAAAAATTGTCGAATCGGACCTATACTTCACCTATGTCATACAATCCCAGGCGACGCTTGGTATTCTGCTAGTACACATCCACCTATATCATACAATCCTGGGCGACGCCGGCTGTTCTGCTAGCGCATATACACCTACTTTATCCAATATTTGTCGTCCGGAGGGTGGGGCTTTAATGATACCAAGTTTGTTAATTTTTGTTCAGTCTGGCAAAAGTTTTTAGCGGACACACACAAACACACATTTTCGTTTTATATATCGACTAGCAGGGCTACCCGGCGTTGCTCGGGACCATATAAACAATGAAAAAACAAAAGCAGATATTGAAACTATGTTTTATTCTTAGGGGAGAGGAATCTTTCATCTCAAGTTTTAGCGTTACAAACAAACATTTGTCTTTTATATATATAGATAATGACAGATTTTTGGGGGCCCCCCCTCGAAGATAACTGATCAGTTAACCAACTTATAGTGGTCTGTTTGACCTGAAATTTCGATATTTGTCATCCGGGTGATGGGGCTTCAATATGATACCAAATTTGTCAACTCTGGTTGTGTCTGTCAAAAGTTTTAGCGTTACAAACAAACATACATACACACAGACGTTAGAATTTATATATATAGATTGCCTGAGGCGAAGTTTGAAAATAAAATCGGCCAGCCAGAATGGGTTACTGAAAGATGTTTTAATTTATTTAAGAACCAAATTGACAGGTGTGCGCACGGAAGTCGTAGAGCGTTACGACGACGACGCAAGCAATAGCTATTCAGCAAAGGAGATCAATGACCAGGTTTGTTTGTTATAAGTAGTAATACACACGGACGAAAAAAACGCTTTGGATAATTACAGATTTCAAGGTAGTTCTACTAAAATAGCCATATTTTTCAAACCAAAGCACTTCAAGTCTTCAAATTACTACTGTTTTGTTCGAAAATGAATATACTTTCAAATGAATTAATAAATATGGATGTACATTATATATTTTAAGAGTTTTAAGCAAATAAAGTGATAAAAATGTGAACGTCATAAAATGGCGTTTTCGGTAAGATTTTATAATGACCCTCCCTGTTTTCTAAAGGCCCGTACCATGATTGTATGAAGAATTTCGTTATGAAATTTGGAAACCAATCAGAAGAGGTGTTAATCTTAATACTGTCAAGTGTCCGAAATATTTTTGACCATTTCTTTTTTTGTTGTGTTAAAAATAAGACTTTAATATGATGAGTACCGAACATTTTGAAAAAAAATTTAATCGGACACCTACTAGTAAATAAATCATTCTTTTTACTATCTTTATCAATTAGAAGTATTATTTTATTTTGAGTAGGACCGCGGTAATTGATAATTTAAAAGGACCTACCCGAAAAAAATGTTTATTTTTCGAGTTTGGTCAAATTTAGTATTAGTAGCAGCACTGCAGCAGTTGTAGTATTAGTCATAGCACAGTATAAACAATGTGTTCTTTAATTTTTATTCACGAACGAATTAAGAAAAGCATGAAACTATGAATATAAATGGTCTGATATGTTTAATTAGAGAATGTTATCAGAATAACATTAGTTTAGAATTATTCGGTTTTCAGAATGTATAATAACAATCCCAACCAATTTGGCATTATGAATCCATTATAATTTCTCACATTTCTGGTCAAATTTAAAAACATGGTTAAAAAACAAAGTAAACTTTTGTAGATATAGCTTGCATGCACTTTTATTCATTGCATTAGTTTTGTACAGCGAATTAAAACAATGTTTTACTGCGAACAGCCACAAATGTTTTTTTTCAAAATCAAAAGATGTATGAAAATCTCGTTTGTACTACTATACACAGATTTGAAAAAGTTGTCAAAAAACAAATATATAACAAATAAATGTTATCAAAAGTTACTTTTCTACCTAACTGGATATGTTTTTAGTGTTTATATTTAATGTAACATGTTTATTCAGCTCGAAAAACGTACAGTGTTTACCGACGTATTCGAAAATTTAAAATGGCGGCCGACTCTCTCTTTGAGGCGGTGAGTTTGGGAAAATTGGTTATAAATAAAAAAAAATAGACAAAATACTGTTAGAAACTATTCGGCGGGTTTTTAACAGGATTTTATCTAGTTTTTTATTTTTAACTCATTTTCCCAAACTTACCGTGTGAAAGAGATAGTCGGTCGCCATTTTTAACTTTCCAATACATCGGTAAGCACTGTATGGTTTTCGAGCTGAATAAACATGTTACATTAAATAAAAACATGCTTTGCATAACATTTGTTATAATTTTATTTTTTTATTTTTTTGGACAACGTTTTCGACCTCTGTGGCAAGTAATATAAACACACAAATAGTGTTGACTTGAGCATTTCTAGAACAAGACAAATGTCAGTTGACACTTAAATATTTGAAGTCTTGGTAACGACTTAAAAATAAATAGTAAAACAAAATACTGTTAGCAACCCACCTACTAAAGTTATGTGTGGCAAGTCTCCTCCTAAAACACTCTTTAACCCTAACAATAACACTAAGTTCGAGTGGCAACCCCCCCAACAAAATACCTCTGTAAGCCACATACAAGCGTCTAAAACAAACAAACAAAAATAGATCCTTCCTTAAAGAAAAATGCACATAAAAAATAAATTAGTTAACTGCCCTAAAATGCTGAAAATGGTGAATTATTTTACATTACATTTTTGTGAAACTAAACGCCCCCCCTCTAATATTGTTTTTGTTAAGTTTTCAGTATGTTCCCACATAATTTTCCTTAGCCCTACAATTAATTCAAAGTCCGAATGGCAACCCTCCCAATATTCTCATTGCATAGAAACCCTCTTAAAACCACACATAATTGTCTTAAAAAAAATAAAACAAAAAGCATACAGGATTTATCTCCCATAAAAAAAAAAAAAACAGTTAACTGCCCTAAAATTCTACAATGACCTATAATGGGGAATTATTTTACATTTAATTCTAAAATAATTTGTTTATCTTTCATTAAAGTTTTTCATGACATTTCATACATAATTGCCTAAAAAGGTAGAATCACATTTTGGAGGGGTGGTCAGAAGGGGTTGGGTGGGGTTAAACAGAAGGTGTTAATCTACAATAATACCAAAGAAATATTGCAATATATTCATTTTTAAATGGTCCTATGTTTAGATTTAAGTTTTTTGTACGTAAAGCACATTACAATTCAACTTTGAGTTCTCCAACTTCTTTTCTGTTTATGGATACATGGCATTTTTAAGGAATTGCAGCATATTTATGCACATTTACTGCAGATTATTTGGAAACCATGGACTTTTGGATATTTTCAGTTGCATATTCTGATTCCTTGTACAAAAATACACTTATACGGTCAATTTCATTGCTTATATCTTTGTTAAAACACAAGACTAACATTTTTACTGAAAAAGTAATGTAAAAAATGTGACAAAACACATATGGTCTTAAAGAGGGGAAAATATCCAAACGTGTGAGGCACAAAAATAGTCATAACTTCCTTAATTTTAATCAGATTTTTAAAATTTAAAAAGATTCTTTCTTAGCTCATCAAGCTCTTTCTAGGTATATCAATATTGAAATACTTTAAGCTATTTCAATTTTTTCATGTGTATTGCTATTATAAGCGAAGTAAAAAAAGAAAAAAAAACGAACGTTAAAACTTAAGTGGGAGGAGGGGTAATCAAAACATCGAAAAAAAAAAAAACACAAAAACTAACGTAAGGCAAACGAACGATGTTAAATGTAAAAATCGAAAAAACAAAATACAGAAAAACGAGCACGTGAAAAATGGCTTAAATAAATGTTTCGATATTAAAAAAAAAAAAAAAAAAAAAAAAAAAAAAAAAAAAAAAATCGGTGGGTACCCGGGTGTTTTTGGGTGTGGATCAGGGGTGTATAAGCGAAGTAAAAAAAAAAAAAAAAAAAAAAAAAAACGTTACGTGAAAAATGCCTTAAATAACACTGGTTCAATATTTAAATTGAAAAAAAAAAAAAAAAAAAAAAAAAAAATCTCAAACCACGATTCGAACCCAAAACGTTTAAATAACGAACCAACGCACTAACCAACTGAGCTAACGCGACGTACATGAAACTTAGTCAGTTCTTCAACTATTTAAAGTAAATCAGGTCATGACGTCATCTGATGCATGCATAGGACCGGTCGTCGTCATGAGAGGACCGTTTTTGTTGCACTGTGGACTTGCACCAAATGTTTTTACATTTTGGGATCGCCCATTCATTTTACGTGTGTGTACAATATTTTCTTCCTTCACGGGTACATCATACGGAGGGGGCGGGAATTCTTGAAAAGTGTCAAATCACTCAAAAATAGAATTAAATAAAAACAACAATGAATGAATATTTAGATTAGTGTTGGGACGATTCCTAATTTTTATACGATTCCGATTCCAGGAAAATATTAATTAACGATTCCGATACCAAGTACGATTCCGATTCCTAGGGAATTTATTGTTTTGAAATATACCAGGTAGTTTTATACTTATGGTCGGTAGTTCCCAAATATGTTCCCTAACTTTAGAAGAGATATTTTATGTCTACACCGTCGTGTTTTGGTTTAAATAAAATTATTATATAGTAAACTAAACGGAAAAATTAGCAAAATTTATTTTAGAGAAAATTTATTTTACTTAATTGGAATACAGAAAAAAAAAAAAATCGAAGAAAATAGAATTTATATAACAGAACAAAAACAAGAAAATTAGAGAATAAATACACACGATTCATTATTTTGGTCCTCATAATTAACAGATTTAATGAATTAAATAAAAAAAATATAGCAGAAAAGAAAAAATATATACTAATTAAATATAAAAAAGATAAATATTTAATTTAATAATTTATAAATGAACGTGTGTAATGAAAAATAAAAACCAATATACCACGTGACATGGCGCCATAGATACAAAATAACCTTTCCAAAGTTAACGACCATATATGAGAAATACCATTAATCAAAAGTTTTTATGTTTTATACCAAAAGGTAGGTATAGCGAAAAGTTACAATTAAAGGACTTTCAAAAACGATTTTTTGTTTAGCTATTGATAGTTGTATTTGTGACGGCAGTTCTTCAGACCTCCATAATTCACAAGGAGTAGCTAACACCTATTATTTTTTCTTACTTTTTCATTGCTTTTACACGTTGTTTCTAACGTGAAGAATAAGTTTAGCCAAACTAATTTTGAAATAGGGTATATCAAAGGAACACATAAAAATGATACCACTATAAAAAACAAATGAAATACTAGATAAAATTGAGCAAACATAATTACCAAAATTACAGAAAAAGATTAAAAAAAAAAATTAAAAAAAAATGGTGAAGTTTGTTGAGTGAAATTAATTATTTAAAGAAAATTAATTGAACTAATAGAAATGTTAAATAAAAAAATGTCACATTTCAATATTTTTTTAATAATTAAATTCTCAGGGTTGTCGAAATTAAAAATTAAGTGATTTTTTTTTATTAGACTTCTTTCGAAGCTTGTTACCTTGAAAAATACATTTAAAACCCTGTTTTTTTAAAAAAATAAATTGAAAAATAAACGCAATTAAAAAAATTTAATTGATAATTGAAACTTTAAAAACATATTAAACATTGAAAAATTACTTATCTCACAAATTAACGTCCAATAAAGTAGATCCAGTCTTCATACAGGAATTCGGTTATAATAAATATATCTTTCCCAAACTTAAAAATTAAATCTTTTTCTTATTTTTTTTGAGAGAGAGAGAGAGAGAGTGCTTTAAAATCGCCGGGGAGTGCCGCCTAAAATTTTAAAGAAGTAAATTTTAGGAGTTTAGTGCCTTTCAAAGACGGTTATCATAATTTATTATCATCATTTAATTTCCTTTTTTTCCTCCCCCCCCACACCTATTCACGTGGTTCAGTAGTTAACCAGTGCTCCTGTTGCTGTCAGTCAGCTATCTTTACCTAAGTTTTAATTTCTAGTTAAAAGAATTTTTCATGAATAGAATCAGCATTTTTAAAAATTATTTTTTTAGTTGTATATATTGTATTTACTCTTTGAAGTTAAGGAGGGTTAAAAAAAATTGGTGACACCTAGATGGTGACGTATGCAAAACAAAAAAAACAAAAAAAAAAAAAAAAGACACTGCTATTTCGACCCTCACTAATAAAACTGCTCTGAGTGACTAGTTGGTAATTTTGTTTCTTTTTATTTTGCTCCTCCAATTTATTTGGATGCTTCATAGTTAAATGTTTTAACATGTTGGTTGTGGTCATGTTAGATGGTTTTATTCCTCGCGATATTTTAATTTGACAGACTTTGCAAATGGCTTTCAACTCATCTTCATCAACTTCAAAAAGTTTCCATGCAAGACTTTTTTTGGACTTTGGGCCATATTAGAAAATTCAGTTTATCTGTAAACAAATAATTTACTATTAAATTTTGTTTTAAAGCTAGTAACTTATTTGGATAATTAATTGAAAATAATCCGCTAAAAAAGACAAAAAGAAAAAAATATAAAGGGATGGGGCGGTAAATTGTACCAACCGGTAGTTAACAAAAAAAAACGGTTTTGTATTACTGTACACATAGATTCGAAAAAGTTGTCAATAAACAAATATATAACAAATAAATGTTATCAAAGGCAAGAGAAGTTACTTTTCTACCTAACTGGATATAATTCACGTGTTTTTATTCAATTTAACATGTTTATTCAGCTCGAAAAACATGCAGTGTTTACCGATGTATTGGAAAATTCAAAATGGCGGCTGACTCTCTCTTAAACACGGTAAGTTCGAGAAAAGGTATTATAAATAATAAACTAGACAAAATACTGTTAGAAATTCGCTCAATATATATTACCGTGACATAGATTGACATATATTCGGTGTTTTTTTTAATAGTATTTTGTCTAGTTTATTATTTATAACACCTTTTCCCGAACTTACCGTGTTTAAGAGAGAGTCGGCCGCCATTTTGAATTGTCCAATACATCGGTAAACATTGCATGTTTTTCGAGACGAATAAATATGTTACATTGAATAAAAACACAAAATATATCCAGTTTGGTAGAAAAGTAACTTCTCTTGCCTTTGATAACATTTATTTGTTATATATTTGTTTTTTGACAACTTTTTCGAATCTATGTGTACAGTAATACAAACCCAAAAAAACTTATAAAATTGAATTTTGGAAACCAATGTATAAAAAGTTTACATAATGAAATGCAAATACGCATTTTCTTTTGAATTTTTTTTTTTTTTGGTTGACTGTGTTCAATTCACACATGGTTGATGCGGTTCAATATTGCTAAACTATAAGTCTTAAGTAAAATTATATTTATAAATACTTTTTAAAATGAAATTATTTAATTAATCGTAAATATTATTTAGACATAAAAATTAATTGATTACAAAACCTTTTAAAAATATATATATTAATTTCTTTTTCGTTCGGCAAAAAACTGCGCAAAACACTTTTAATTTTCAATTTAAAATTCTAGAAAGATTATATTATTCTGCTTTTAATATAATCAAATTCAGGGTTTTATCTTTCTGGAGAAAAAATAAAAAAATAATGGATTTTATTTCAATGAAATTAAAAAAAAAAAAAAAAAAAAACTTGACTGAATTGAATTAATTACCCTTAAATTAACGAAGGGGTTAGGCTTGGAAGAGATAGGTATGGGGTCGATTTTTTTGAAACTTCAAAAGAAGCCGACTACTGTCAAAACTTTGCGAAATAATACGTGATCAATTTCATTTCTTTCAAAAGCCTTTTAAAAAAAGAAAAAAAGTATATTGTTCTATTAAACCTTTTACTGCTTAAATAATTTGACTTTGCTCGTTTTATTTTAAGAAAATATAAGTTGAAAAAGCATTTTCATTCAGTATTAGAAGATTTGTCAGTAAAAAAAACAATCGCCAAAAAGATAAGCGTTTTTTTATTTTTACTCGCAATGTAGAGCCCTGCAATCTGCATACTTCTTTTCAAGTTAACTCTTTTGTAGTTTTGATTACAATAGATCTGAATGAATGAACCTTGTAAGGGAGGAGCACTACGCATTGCCCTGTTAATAATGAATTTCTTTGGTTTCTTTTTATAATATGCTACATTTCTCTTGCGATTAGAAATATCAGGAAATTTTTTTTCTTTTTTTCAACATCAGACTAAAAGAATCGTAATGAAGGAATCGAAAAATTAAGGTATTTTTTAACGATGCGATTTCGATATCTCCCAAAATACACGATTCTTACGATTAACGATTCCGATTAATCGTCCCACCACTAATTTAGATCTTCATTTTTATGTAGCTTTTCGATTTTTGTAAATTTTAGCAGCCATGGAGGCTGGTTTGTACAACTACCAAGCAACCAGACTTATTTTCTTTTTATTAAAAAGGTATTTTAAAACGGTTGGTTTAATAAAAATGGAATTATCAAGAATTAGAATTAGAAATCCCAATGCGGTCAACTTGCACATGCAGGTAAGGAAGGAGGGTAATATCCCTTCAAAGCGTATTGTGGTTTTACGAGAAAAAGCTGTACGCATTATAAAGGTTTCTTTTCTGTGTCTTATGTTATACATTAGGGGTCATTTCGAGTTAAAAGTTTTACTGCACCAATCTAAACTAGAGAAAATCATGATTAAAGTGTGTAAGTCTCGTGTAAATAAGTAACGAATATGTAATATGGCAGACGTTCTGGAGACCAGACGGGTGATCAAAAAGTCAGATCGAGCGTACCGGAAAACGAAAGGAGACCAAATTGACAACTCAGAAATTCTAAAATGAAAAACTTAAATGGTTAATGTTTTTAAAATAAATAACTTAAGTTATTTTGGTTGATATACACGCATTGGCTCCGATGTTGTATACAGTTCGTTGGAGGGAGCATTCATCAATCCAAAAAAGGAAAGAAGTGTGTGGCCTTTTTTATTTTGCTTGAACTTTGCGTTTTTCGGATTATTTTGTTATGTTTCATTTTTTTTTGGTGGATATTTTTTTTTTTTGCCGTGTTTCTTTTTGGAAAGGGATACTTTTTTTGGTCGTGTTTTTTTTTTTTTGACATTTTTTTTATAGATGTTTTTTTTATAGATGTTTTTTTTTTTTGGGGGGGGGCATGTTTTTTTCTTTTTGGATGGACATTTTGTTTGGCCGTTTTTTTTGGGGGGGTGGGGGGACAGATTAGAACAAGTCCAGATTAGCACTTGTAGCGATAAAGTTTATCGCCGATAAACAAAAATGAGTACCTTTTATTTCCTTAAAAAAAAAAAAAAAAAAAAAAAAAAAAAAAAAACTTTACTCAACAAAAACAACTGTTTTTGCTTTAATAATTATTTTTTATTCAAACAAAAAATAAAACTTTCAATTTGGCTTGAACTTCGGTTTTCGGATCATTTTCTATAAAATTTATTTGTTTATTTTTTTTCTAGCCTGCTTTAACAAACAAAACAAAAACAACTTTGGTACTTATGCACTTATGTTACCGTTATTTTTATGGTTTAAGTGCCTTCCCCAATGACTGGATTCTGCCAGGCACACGAATGGATAGAGTGCCTATGGTGGGATAGGCGATGTAAACCGACATCTACAGCCATGATGTGGTAGGTGTATCAGAAAGTGGCCATTAAAAATGATGATCAGAACTATAATAATTCAACTAGTAAGTTTCGAAGCTTATAACTACTTGAAAAATGTAATTCAAACGCTAATTTTTTTAATTAAAGGAGCAAAGACCAAATTTTTTTAAAAATAACAGGTTTAATAGAAAATTATGCAATATCTGCTTTTTTAAAGCGGTTTTCTTAAAAAAAAAAAAAATAAATACTATTAAATAGGTAGTTCCATTCTTCATTGTTAATTTATCCATATTTATATTTTTAATTCCATGTATTTTTTAAATAAAAGGATTTTTTAAAGCTAGGGTTGTAGATTAATCGCATTTTCGTAACATGGTTAGCGCCAAGGTTATAAGAGCTCCTCCAACTAATGAAATTTATCAAATATGGATTCGTCAAAGGGACATAAATAAGGTCTTTTTTTATTGCATGTGTCAACCAAAATTAGTATTTTTCGTCCCCCTAGTTAAAAAGAAACGCACATTCATTTATAAGTTTTCCCCCTAAAACAAAAAATCCAGTTCACCGATTTTTTTTTTTTTTTTTTTCCAAATTCTCTTAATGAAATACACGAGTTTTTAATTATTATATTTTAATACTTTATCGACCGTATTTTGTTTTTGAATATAAAGAACATTGAATGAAACAGAAAAATTTGCTGTCAGCTTTCATTTTAAAAAAGTTTTACACTTAAATTTCCCAAAAACTATTTTTTTGTTTTAAATTAGAATATTTTCTTTATTGATCTTTAATCTTCAATTTGTGATATATAAAACTTTGGTACATAAATTAAAATTTTAAGACATTTCAAAATGGGGGGGGGGGGTTGAATTTAAAAAAGAAAAAAAAAAACGTTTGTCTAAAATATTATATTTGGTTTATTGGAAAAGCATAAAATTTCACATTGACCCTGAAAATATCGTAAATTGAACCAATAGAAAAATTTTGATAGATTTTTAAAATTGAAAATATTTAACTCGTAAAATTCAATCGATTTAATTACGTAAAAATGGCTGCATGAAGGCATACCAGCATTTTGTAAACACTTTTTTAAAAACTAAAAAATAATATTTCTATTATTTTTTTAAACAACTTTAATAGTTTATTTTGGAAGTATATTTCATAAAGAAAATAATCAACCCACTTTAAGAGAAATTACGAGTTTTGTATATTTTATTCTCGGTTTTGTGTTAGGGATATAAAAAAATTCCCCCAAAATTCTGATACACCTAATGATGGTCCATGAATTCCGAGTAGGAGTGTGAGAGCCAAAATTTGAATTCGTAAAAAAAAAAAAAAAAAAAAAAAAAAAAAAAAATCTGACTAAAGAAATAAAAATAATCAATAGATTTTCGCATCAGCTTCATTTATGCTTTCCAAATTTTTTGCCAACGCCTTTTTTTTTTTTTTTTTTTTTAAATATACCCTATACCGGTAATATTCCTTCAAAGCGTATTGTGGTTATATGAGAAAATAAAACTGTACGCATTATAAATGTTTTGTTTTCTGTGTCTTATGTTATACATCAGTACATTAGGGGTCATTTCAAGCTAAAAAGTTTACTTACTGCACCCATCTGAACTAGAGAAAATCATGATTAAAATGTGTATGTCTCGTGTAAATAACTAACGATGAATATGTAATATGGCCGACGTTCAGAAGACCAGACAAGTGATCAAAAAAGTCAGATCGAGCGTACCGGAAAACAAATGAAACCAATTGAATTTTACGAGTTGACAACTTGGAAATTCTAAAAGAAACAATTTCAACAAATTTTATTTTCTACTTATGTAGAATAAATGCAACAACAACCACCACAACAAAAGAAAACATGAAAAATTATAATTAAGTTTTTTTTTTCAAATGTTTTTTAAACAAATTTTTTCCAATGTTTTTCCAATGCAACAAAGGATTTTGAATTTATTTGTTTCCACTCGCTCTCTCCACATAAATTCATCAAGACATTCCCCAAAGTTATTGATGGCGCAGTTTACATTTTGCCGGCATCCAAATGTTTTCAATTAATTGGGTGTTTATTGTGGCGTCGTTCGGGTCAACGAAATTCCTCTTGTGAACAACCACATTAGGTGTATCGCCTTCATGCGGCCATTTTTTTACGTAATGAAACCAATTGAATTTTACGAGTTTAATAATGTTCAATTTTTAAACTTTAAAAATCTATCAATTTTTTTATTGGTTAAATTTTTATGATATTTTAAAGTTCAATGTGAAATTTTATGCTCTTTCCAATAATCCAAATTTAATATTTTAGACAAACGTTTTTTTGTTAAATTTACCCGACCCCCCCCCCATTTTGAAATGTTTATTGAAATTTATATAATTAATTTACTCACCAAAGTTTAATATATCACAAACTGAGGATAAATGATCAATAAATAAAATATTTTCATTTAAAACAAAAAAAAAAAAAAAGTGTTTTGAAATTTACCTGTAAATCTTTTTAAAACCACGATTTTTTTTAAATGAAAGCTCATGTTATGCTTATATCAAATAAATACTGGATGGTGACGACAATTTTTTCTATTACATTCAATGTTTTCTTTTAGATATTTAAAAAAAAATTTCACTCAGAGTAGAAAGAAAATATAATAATCAAAAACTCGTATTTCATTAAGAGAATAATAATATAAAAAAAAAAAAAAAAAAAAGGTTCATTGGATTATTTGT
>NC_136517.1:66589935-66647435 GCF_053919585.1 Euprymna scolopes | reverse complement strand
TCCCTCTCTGTCCTGCTCCAACCAAGTCTACCGATCTGCTCCACAAACCCCAATCATGACAAATCTCCAAAAAAGAAACACGAATAAACCTAGAACCCCATCCACCAACATAGACACCTACTACCAGGTCTCTTTCAACATCAGGGGTCTATGTTCCAACCTTTCAGAGGTTGAAACAATTCCAGGAGACGAAACCGGACATATTCTTTCTAAGTGAAACTGGCATAGGGCCAACCACTTCTCTAGACGAATTCATAATTAAAGGATATTCTAATTTAACATCTAAATCTGACCCCCAAGATTGTCATGGGCATGGAATATCTGCCTACATCAAAGATGGCTTTCCATGTGGTAGGGATATCTCCAGAGAAGACCCTAATTTACCTTATATGTGCTTTTGGGTTGCACTAGCTTACACCACTGCATTTATATTTGCCCTCTATCGCCCCCACAACAGTGGAGTTACTATCTTTAAGAGCATATCTGAGAAAATTGACCACATCCTTTCTGCTCATCCTTCGGCTAACATTCACATTTGCGGTGACTTCAATTAGTAATACACACGGACGAAAAAACGCTTTGGATAATCACAAATTTCAAGGTAGTTCTACTAAAATAGCCATATTTTTTAAACCAAAGCACTTCAAGTCTTCAAATTACTACTGTTTTGTTCGAAAATGAATATACTTTCAAATGAATTAATAAATATGGATGTACATTATATATTTTAAGAGTTTTAAGCAAATAAAGTGATAAAAATGTGAACGTCATAAAATGGCGTTTTCGGTAAGGTTTTGTAATGACCCCCCCCGTTTTCTAAAGGTCCGTACCGTGATTGTATGAAGAATTTCGTCATGAAATTTGGGAACCAATCAGTAGAGGTGTTAATCTTAATACTGTCAAGTGTCCGAAATATTTTTGACCATTTCTTTTTTTTGTCGTGTTAAAAATACGACTTTAATATGACTAGTATCGAACATTTTGAAAAAAAAAATTCTTCGGACACGCAGTAGTAAGTAAATCAATCTTTTTACTATCTTTATCAATTAAAAGTATTATTTTATGTTGAGTAGGACCGCGGTAATTGATAATTTAAAAGGACCTACCCGAAAAAAAAATTGTTTCTATTTCTCGAATTTGGTCAAATGAAGTTAGTATTACTAGAAGCAGCAGCAGCAGCTCCAGCCTGTAGAATCAGCAATAGCACAGTGTAAACACGCGTTCTTTAATTTTTATTCCAGAACGAATTAAGAAAAACATGAAAATATGAATATAAATGTTCTTATGTTTAATTAGAGCTATTTTGTTATCAGAATAACATTAGTTTAGAACTATTCGGTTTTCAGAATATATAATAATATATAATAATATATAATAACAATCCCAACCAACCGGCATTATGAATCTGTTGCAATTTCTCACATTTCTCGTCAAATTTAAAAACATGGTTAAAAAACAAAATAAACTTTTGTAGATATATAGCTTGCATGCACTTTTATTCTTTAAATTAGTTTTGAACAGCAAATTAAAACAATGTTTTACTGCGAACAGCCACAAATGTTTTTTTTCAAAATCAAAATAAGTATCAAAATCTCGTTTATACATAGATTCGAAAAAGTTGTCAAAAAACAAATATAACAAATAAATGTTATCAAAGGCAAGATAAGTTACTTTTCTACCTAACTGGATAATTTTCTAATGTTTTTAGTTAATGTAACATGTTTATTCAGCTTGAAAAACGTACAGTGTTTACCGATGTATTGGAAAATTAAAAATGGCGCCCGGCCCGACTCTCTTTGACACGGTAAGTTTGAGAAAAGGAGTTAAAAATAAAAAATAAAACTATACAAAATACTGTTAAAAACTCACCGAATATATGTCAGCCTATGTCACGGTAACATATATTGAGCGAGTTTCTAGCAGTATTTTGTCTACTTTTTTATTTTTAATTCTTTTCCCCAAACTTACCGTTTCAAGAGTCGGGCGCCATTTTAAATTTTCCAAAACATCGGTAAACACTGTTTTCAAGCTGAATAAACATGTTACATTAAATAAAAACACTAAAAAATTATCCAGTTAGGTAGAAAAGTAACTTGCTTTTGATAACATTTATTTGTTATATATTTGTTTTTTTGACAGCTTTTTCAAATCTATGTGTATAGTAATACAAACCCTCAAAATCTATATCAATATTCTTGAAATTTTAAAAGAAAACACATCAAACTACAATTAGGAAGCTTTTTATTTCGTTATTTTTTTTTTCTACTTATTAAGCGAAAGATATTTTAACAACCTGCTCCAGCGTAGTATAAACAGCCTATTGAATTAACATCTTCAACCTCGAAAATAGAAATCAATAAATTTATGGAATTTTCTTTGAAATTTCGCAATGCAGTTTCTTATTAAATTAAAACTAAATAACATTTGCTGACTTATTTACCTGTCGAATACACACACACACACACACACACATATATATAACTTTCTATAAAATATTTATTTGAAATGGAAACGACATTTTGCAGTTAGGACAACAAAACAAAAATGAAGTAACGGTTCGTATTCCTAAAACACTCTTTAACCCTAACAATAACACTAAGTTCGAGTGGCAAGCCCCCCCCCAAACAAAATACCTCTGTAAGCCACATACAAGCATCTAAAACAAACAAAAAATAGATCCTTCCTTAAAGAAAAATACACATAAAAATAAATTGGTTAACTGTCCTAAAATGCTAGAATGGCCAGGAAACGGTGAATTATTTTACATTAAATTTTTGTGAAACTAACCGCTCCCCCCTCTAATATTGTTTTTGTTAGCTTTGTCTCTGTCAAGTTTTCAGTATGTTCACACATAATTTTCCTTAGCCCCTACAATTAATTCAAAATCCGAATGGCAACCCTCCCCATATTTTCATTGCATAGAAACCCTCTTAAAACTACACATAATCTTAAAAAAAAGAAAAATAAAGAAAAAAAAAAAGAAAAAAAGGAAAAAAAAAAAAAAACATGCATATTTTCCCATAGATAAAAAAACAGTTAACTACCCTAAAATGCTACAATGACCTATATTAGGAAATTATTTTACATTCAATTCTAAAATAATTTTATCTTTCATTAAAGTTTTTCATGGCATTTTATACATAATTTCCTAAAAAGGTAGAATCACATTTTGGAGGGGTGGTCAGAAGGAGTTGAGTGGGGTTAAACAGAAGGTGTTAATCTACAATAATACCAAAGAAATATTGCAATATATTCATTTTTAAATGGTCTTATGTTTAGATTTAAGTTTTTTGTACATAAAGCACATTACAATTCAACTTTGAGTTCTCCAACTTCTTTTGTTTATGGATACATGGCATTTTTAAGGAATTGCTGCATATTTATGCACATTTACTGCAGATTATGTGGAAACCATAAACTTTGGGAGATTTTCAGTTGCATATTCTGATTCCTTGTACAAAAATACACTTATATGGTAAATTTCATTTCTTAGTCTTGTGTTTTAACAAAGATATGACATTTTTACTGGAAAAGTAGTGTAAAAATGTGACGAAACGCATATGGTCTTAAAGAGGGAAAAATATCCAAACGTGTGAAGCACAAAAATAGCCATAACTCCCTTAATTTTTATCAGATTTTAAAAATTTAAAAAGATTCTTTCTTAGCTCATCAAGCTCTTTCTATGCATACCAATATTGAAATATTTCAAGCTATTTCAATTTTTTCATATGTATTACTACTTCAATGTCCATAATGTGGAATGGCTGACCCACTCAAATAAAATCGATGAGGGGAGGTTTTGTCACGATTCTGCCATTGCCTATGACCGCACTCAGATTGTGAACAAACCCACCCGTGTTCCCGATACACCGGGTCAATATGCAAGCCTTCTTGACCTTTTCCTCAACTTCCCCCGAGCTGTGTTCATATTCCGTTCTATCTCTTCTGGGATCCTCTGACCACTCTGTTGTAGCAGTTAAGATAAAAATGAAATGTAATAAGTCTTCAGACATACCTCTCCACCGTACTGTATATCGATACTCTATGGCTGACTGAGATAGCTTCCATACTGACCTAATATCTGACCTACCTCTGCATTCCATGTTTAAAAATGACGTGTCCTCTACAGTATCAGACCTGACCGAATGGTTAATTATAGGTATAGACCGATTCATACCATCCAAAAAATTCCAACGAAAACCTAACAGCCAGCCACGGTTCTCCCCTGAATGTGCTGCTGCCATCACGCACAGAAATCACTTTTTCCATAGCTACCAACGTAATAGAATGTACCGAGACTAAAGCTGCTTTCAGGACTGCCAGCAACCACTGTAAAAGAGTAATAAATAAATGCAAGAGAGCTATATGCTCAGTCTGTTAAATCCAAAGTAGCTGAGCAGCGGCTTGGTTCCCATCAGTTCTGGCAAATAGCAAACAGGATCTTGAACAGAAGTGTGCGTTCTATCCCAACTATCATCAATGGACCTGAGGTCATCTCGTCAGCATCAGACAAGGCCAGACTATTTGCAAAGAACTTTGCAGCTAATTCTACCCTATGAGACAATGACCATCAACTCCCTGTATTTCCTCCTATAACAGACAACACGCTATGCAACATACAAATATCTGTGCGTGAGATCGCCAAACTAATCAAGAACCTTGATTCCAGTAAAGCAACTGGCCCTGATGGCATTCCAGTTATAGTGCTGAAAAAGCTCCAACCAGAACTTGACCCCATACTTACACAACTGTTTAAGCGTTGCCTTAAGTGCTTTCCAACACCCTGGAAAACCTCATCAGTATGCCCTGTATTTAAGAATTCTGGTGAAAAGTCATCTCCCTCTCAATACAGACCAATAAGTCTCCTGTGCGTCATGAGTAAGTTGTTGGAATCCATATTAAAGTAGTCAACCACCTCAGCAGAAACAACCTTCTTAGCGACACGCAATATGGTTTCTGTTCTGCAAGATCTACAGCAGATGTGCTAATAGTTATATCACACAGGATTAGTGAATCTCTTGACAAAGGTTTTCTTTCCAGAGCAATTGCTCTTGACATATCGAAGGCCTTCAATAAAGTATGGCATAAAGGCCTACTTCACAAGATTTCCAGCTACGGTATTACTGGAAATGTTTTCTCAAATCATTTCTCTCCGATAGGTTCCTAAGAGTAGTGGTTGATGGGCAGATATCAGAGGCCCACAGTATTAATGCTGGAGTCCGTCAGCGGTCCATCCTGGGTCCAACTCTCTTCCTGATCTACATCAATGATCTCCCAAAACACATACTTAAATCATTCATTGACATCTATACTGATGACACGACCATCTATGGCAACACATCAAAGGCCGTAAATGACAAAGTTCTCTCTAGTTCTCTCTCCTCTGATCTTGAGCACGTGGTACAATGGAGGAAGAGGTGGCTGGTCACTTTTAATGCATCCAAAATCAAGCTTCTATCTTTACATCATCAACGCTGATCCCATCTGGCATCAATTGAAATGGAGGGCTCTTGTCTTGGGGAGGCTCCATGTTTTGACAAGCTTATGGGTTTGACCTTTACTCCTGATCTAAAATGGAACACGTACATCAAATCTCAGTACTGATGCAATTCTCTATCTTTATAAAAGCCAAGTACGTCCAAGGATGGAGTACTGCTCCCACATCTGGGCAGGAGCTGCTAAAAACAGCCTATCCTGCCTTGACAGAGTACAAAATAGGCTTCGTGGTTTAGTGGGGGATGCCCTTTTCTCTCCCACAGAAGAGACGTTGCAAGCCTGTCTTTTTTATCGCTATTTCCATGGCAGGTGCTCGTCTGAGCTCCAATCCCTCATCCCCCCCTCGCCAATCTTTCACGAGAAACACCCGTCTGACTGAAACTACTGTCAATAATTTTCCCCACTCTGAATCTGTGCCTAAATCCAAACATAGATTCCATGAGCAAAGCTTCTTTCTTAGAACTGCACGCCAGTGGAACTCTGCCGCTTGCCTGTTTCCCACCTGACTACAACTTGGTCTTCAAGTCCAACATAAACAAACTCCTGACAAACCGCCTCCTTAAGACACTATCAAAACTCCCAATACAAATGATTACTACAATACTATCTCATTGATTACTGTACACGCAATAACCCTTATCCCTGAGTGGCCTTCGGGCCTTGATAAGTGGTGACCCCCATGAAAAAAAAAAAAAAAAAAAAAAAAAAAAAAAAAAAAAATTTAATATATCATTTCTTTATGGAGTGAATTTTTTTTTTTTTTTTTTTTTTTTTTTTTTTTTTTTTTTTTACACATCTAAAACTCATTGAATGAAGCAGAAAAAAAAATTGTAGGTATTCAATCTTTTCCGGACAAAATTTAAAAAATGTGAGGTTTAATTTATAAGAAACAAAAAAAAAAAAAAAAAAAAAAAAAAAAAAAAATCAACGCGGTTTTAAGAGTTTAAACTTTTGACTTTACAGGTAAATTTGCACAAAACTATTCTTTATTTTTTTTTTAATCAGATTATTTTATTTATTGATCTTTTATCTTCAATTTGTGATATAGAAATCTGAGATGAGAAAATTATTTTCATTTCAAAATTGGGAGATGGGGGTGAATTTTAAAAAAAAGTTTGTCTAGAATATTATATTAAGTTTATTGGTAAGAGCATAAAATTTCACATTAAACCTGCAAATATTGTAAAAATTGAGCCAATAGAAAAAATTTAACTCATAAAATTCAATTGATTTCATTACGTTAAAAAAAAAAAAAAAAAAAAAAAAAAAATGGCTGCATGAGCACTCAGACACTTTGTAAATACTTTTAAAAAAATAAATAAATAAAAAAAATAATATTTCTATTATATTTCAAAAAAACTTTAGTTTATTTGGGAAGTATATTCCATAAAGAAATTAAACAAACCACTTTCAAAAGAGAAATTACAAGTTTTGTATATTTTATTTGCAGTTTTGTGTTAAGGGTGTCAAAAATTCCAAAGAAATTCTGACACCTACAATAACACACTCCCATTCCCATGTTAAGAATGGCGTTCTAAATAACATTATTTAAAGAAAAAAAAAAAAAAAAAAAAAACTCAACGAGAACAAATTTTTGTTATAATTATTTTTTGATTTATAAATAAACATTTCAAATTGACTTGAAAAAGTAAAATGTCCATTCAAAAAAAAAAAAAAAAAAGCACAAAGTTCAAGCCAAAATAAAAAAAACTGAGCCATTAGACACAGACAGTCTTTGCTAATAAGTATCTCGTGCAAAAGGCATAAAGTTTATGATTACTAATTTATAGGAACAGAGAGAAACGTGGTTATTTTATGAGAGGAGAAAGTCATTAAGCTATGTAAACGTGATGAGTGCATGTGTGTGTTAAGAAAACAATAGTTTATTGAAAAGAAATTTTCGTTCGATATGGTAACTTTCCATATTCAGAATTAAAAGTGCGTGATGCGCGCAAAATCATGTTGGGAGATTTTAACATCCTACAAGAACAGAGTCTGGCATATGCGCCATAGACGCACAACGGTGATGTTTACTCATAAAACTGCATTCTGGACCGATTTGATTTTTGCGGTCAAAATCTTATGTAGGCAAGTTTTAGAACATTCCAGTCCGTCTGTTGTATTACTGCACACGGAACGTAACAGTTCCTTTATCGCATGTGTGCAGATGGCCAAATTACGACATTGTGTCTTTGTGTTCTTCATACACATGCATATTGAAAATGGTGATTGCTATGAGAATGTCTCTACTGAAGATTTGTTCTGACCATATGTAGTGAATGCTACATGACTCCTACGCAAAAAGTCGATCTAAGGAATAAAATATTGCAAATTGATGGCAGTCCGAAAGAAAAGTGACATCAATTTGAGCTGCGCGATTGCCTAATTACGATGAATTGCATATTGTTGAAAGCCATGAGACTTCTGTGCTCACGAGGCGATTTATGAATGCTTGTATTTGTTTAGAGTATACTGAGTAGTTGAGCGAAGACAGATTTTCGTATGTAATAGTTCTTCATTCCTGTGGGTCACGGCGATCTGTCATAGATCCATAAAAGTCTGCGAGTGAACCCTCAACCCCCATAAGAGTAACTTTACAACTAAACAAAACAAAAAAAAGGTGAAAAAAATAAATGTTATCAAAGCAATCTACCTAGATAAGTTTTTTGTTGTTCAAAACAGATTGAGTATCCAGTTCGAACGGAAAAAATTATAGCTGCCATAATCATTTTTTTTTCTTTAAGGCATAGTTATAAAAACCGTTAGTAATAGACAGAGGCCAATTAGGGAATGCATAAAAATTAGGAACATAATGATAGTTAAACAAATACAGAATTCCGAACATATGAAAGTGACATATGTTCATTCACAGTTCTGAGACAACAGGATTTTTTTTTCTTATCAGTTTCTTCAAGATGATGAGGGAGCATACTACCGGATGGTAAATATTCACCTTTTAACTAAGATATTCCAATGGAGATCTTAAGATTCTGATCGTCCATTTAAAGGCAATTGTTTGAATCTCTTTCACTTGTTTCACCAGATATATTTGCCAGATAATTTTTACACAATGCAAAAGGAGATCGCCGATACATCTGAGCAAGTACAGGTGCAACTATGTAGTGGGTTTCATGTGTAACAAACTGTATGTATATCGCGACAGGTTTGGTCTGTTCAGCCACAGCACAGAATAATATTTAAGTTATAGTAACTCACGCAGTAGAGGGGTTACCACTTATATGAACTCTAATCGAGAGTCACTAATTTGTAAAGGTGGGAGTTGGTATTCACCAATTCATAATCAATATCTATCAATTTTTAGGACCGATGTTGCAAGTGCAGAAATCTCTTGAAATCGAAAGTAGTAGAGTATCCGCACGACGATTAAAGGTAAATTTAACGAGATCACTGATTAATAGAAAGATGTCACCAGATCACATAAAATACAAATATAGAAATAACTAGAAAAAAAGAATTCAAAATCACTGTATTATGAAATGAACATTTACATGTTAGGAATATTAATTAAAATCATTCCAACATAAGTGTTTTTTTGTAATGACTGTTCATTATGTAGGATTAGCTAAATGAGGATTTCATGAGAATAGCATGGAGTTTAAAATGACCGATTTTTTAGGAACAGAGTGTCACACGTGGCTTGAAATTAATGCAGTTATTTTCTGAGAGAAAAACAGTCATTAAATCATGCAAGTGAAATGTGTGTGCATGTGTTCAAAGACTAATTCGAAATAACATTGTTTAAAAGAATTAAATTCTCATTCGATGTGGTAATTTTCCATGATGAGAATTAAAGTTCATCTGCATGGCGCACAAATTCAAGATAGGGGATTTTTAAGGTCTTCCAGTCTTGGGGAAATAAACTGACTTAAATTTCACAGTGAATCCTTATATAACGATGTTCTCGAACGTCTCAGCCTGTTTGCTGCATCACTACATGCGGAAACGTAACAGTTCCTTTGTTCTAGGTGTGGGAGTGGTCAAATCGCAAGGTTTAGCCGCAGACAGAGAGTGGGGGCAATTATTGATAGTGTTTTCAGCTAGACGAGTGTTTGTGAAAGTTTGGCAGGGGGGGGGGGCCATAGATTGAGGTTCAGTCTAACACTTTCCATGAAAATAACGATACAGCGGAGACAAACTCACAACATCTCTTCTGTGAGATACAGATTGCAGGGAAGAGAAAAAGACATCTACAAGGCTACAAAGTCTATTTTGAACTATCAAGGCAGGACAAGTCCTTTCTAGCAGCTCCTGCCCAGATGTGGCAACAGTATTCCATTTTTAGACGTACCTGGCTCTTATATAGATAGAGAATTGCATCAGCAGTGAGATATCTACTGGATCGATAGAAGGATCCCAACATTTTTCCAGCGGCCTTGGCAACAGATTTGATGTACGTGTTCCATTTAAGATCAGGAGTAAAGGTCAAGCCCAGAAGCTTGTCAAAACTCGAGGCCCCCTCAAGACGAGTGCCAGTCATTTCAATTGATGCCAGATGGGGGATCAGAACGTTGATGATGTAAAGAGAGAAGCTTGGTTTTAGATGCATTAAAAGTAACCAGCCACTCCTTTCCCCATTGTACCATGTGCTCAAGATTAGAGGAGAGAATCGGAGAGAACTTGGTCGTTTACTGTCTTAGATGTGCTACCATAAATGGTAGTGTCATCAGCATAAATGTCTACAAATGATGTAAGAATGTGATTTGGAAGATCATTAATATAGATCAGGAAAAGAGTTGGGCCCAGGATGGACCCCTGAGGGACTCCAGCATTAATACTGTGAGCTTCTGATTTTTGCCCATCAACTACTACTCTTCTGAACCTATCAGAAAGAAAGGATTTAATAATTGAGAAGACATTTCCAGCTATACCATAGCTGGAGATCTTGTGAAGTAAACCTTTATGCCATACTCTATCAAGATTAATTGCCCTAGAAAGGTTGCCTCCGTCGAGAGATTTGCTAATTCTACGAGATATTACTGTAAGCACATCTGCTGTAGATCTAGCAGAACGGAAACCATATTGTGTGTCACTAAGGTTATTTTTGTGGAGATGGTTGATTACTTCTCTATTTAACACAGATTCCAGCAACTTATTCATGACACACAGGAGACTTATTGGCCTGTACTGAGAGGAGGATGAGCGATCACCTGAATTCTTAAATACAGGGCATACTGATGAGATTTTCCAGGGTGATGGGAAGCAATTCTCTTTAAGACAACGTTTAAACAGTTTTGTAAGTACAGGCGCTAGTTCTGGTTGAATTTTTTTTTATTTTTTTTTTTTTGAGTACTATAATTGGAATACCGTCAGGGCCGGTTTTTGATTAGCTTGACAACATCACGTACAGATATATGCATATCATATAGCGTGTTTTCTGATACAGGAGGAAATATTGGGGGTTGGTGGTCTTGGTCGCAAAGGGTAGAATTACCTGCAAAGTTCTTGGCAAAGAGTTTGGCTTTGTCTGATGCTGACGAGATTACCTCAGGTCCATTGATTGATTGATGGATAGAGCACACGCTTCTGTTCAGGATTCTGTTTGCTATTTGCAAAAACTGGTGGGAACCAAGCCGCTGCTCAACTACTTTGGACTTGACGGACTGAGCATATAACTCTTGCATTCTTTATTACTTTCTTACAATGGTTGCTAGCAGCCCTGAAAGCAGCTTTAGTTTCCATATATCTATTACGTTGGAAGCAGTGGAAAAAGTGATTTCTGTGCACAATGGCAGCAGCACATTCTGGAGAGAACCATGGCTGGCTGTTATGTTTTTGCTGGAACTTTTGAGGGTATGAAACGGTCTATACCTACAATTAATCATTCTGTCAGGTCTGATACTATAGAGGACACATCCTTTTTAAACATGGAACATCGAGGTAGATTTTATATAAATGTACGGAAGCTATCCCAGTCAGCCTTAGTGTATCGATATACTGTACGATGGAGAGGTACATTTGGAGACTTTTTACATTTCATTTTTATCTTAATTGATACAACAGAGTGGTCGGAAGATCCAAGAGGAGACAGAACAGAAGCTGAACATAGTTCAGGGCAAGTTGTGAGAAAAAGGTCTAGTAGACTTGCATACTGGCCGTCATTGTCGGGCACATGGGTGGGTTCGTGAACAATCTGAGTGAGGTCATAAGCAATGGAGAAATCATGACAGAACCTCCCCCTCATCATCTGTCTTGTTGGAGTGGGTCAACCATTCCACATTGTGAACATTGAAGTCTCCACATACATGAATATTAGCTGAAGGATAAGCAGATAGGGCTTGGTCAATTTTCTCAGATATGCTTTTAAAGATAGTAACTCCGCTGTTATGGGGGCGATAGAGAGTAAATATAAATGCAGTAGTGCGAGCTAGTGCAACCCAGAAGCACATAGGGTAAGTTAGGATCTTCTCTGGAGATGTCCCTACCACATGGAAAGCCATCTTTAATATAGGCACATATTCCATACCCATGGCGATCTTGGTGGTCAGATTTAGAAGTTAGAGTATCTAATTAAAGAATTACAAACTCATCTAAGGAAATAGCCTGTTCAATGCCAGTTTCGCTTAAAAATAAAAGGTCTGGTTTAGTCTCCTGTAATTGGGTTTCAACCTCTGGAAGGTTAGAATGTAGACCCCTGATGTTGAAGAAAGATCATAGGTTTTATTTAGAATATCCTAGCTCAAATGTTCAGAATAGATAGGGGGTAAGAATAGATATAATCTTGAACGATATGTGAGAAAAGGACCAATTGATGTGATGTAATATGAAAAGAAGAAGAAACAGTAATTTTGAATTAGACACCCGTTTGAGCTCTTCTTTAATGGAACTCCATCAGCACCGCTAATTTTAAATTTCGTCTGATGGTTTTAATTTAATAAATTTCAATAATAAATTAATAAATGTGGTAAACTAAATCTATTTTAAACATTTATTTTTTTTTTTTTTTTTTTATTATTCTGATAGTTACTTATCTATTACCATGCAACTAACGCACTAAAAATTCAAAATATATTTTTAACAAAATTTGTTTCTTTTAAATTCGTGATTGATACGCATTTTATGTTTTTTTGTAGAAACATTAAAAATTTTAAAATAAGGTTATTGATAGCTTTAATTTAAAGTACTTAGTTACAATTTGTAATACTGAAATACTTATTTATAACATCTTATTTTAACCTACTTCATAATTAGAACAAATGAAAAATGTCCTTTCGTAATGATTTTATTTATTGGCCGACATACGGAAGAACTTTCTTTAAATAAATTGTTTAAGTTTATTTCTTCTACTTAATCCATATGCCTTTTTTATTTAAAATATTTTTTGGTTACTTTATTCTTTTTATGTTCTGTAGCATTGACTTAATTACTGACATGAGAGTTTGTAAATTTTAAATGTCAAAAGGGTTTGAAATAAACGTTTTGTTTTGGTATTTTATTCTAACTGGTAAAAATTAACCTCCTTAATATAACAAAATTTCTTTTTCAGTTGAACATTTAATAAATTTGTTTATAGTGTGTATAGGGCGACAAGGTATTTGATCAGCACAAAGTTTTCATTTTCAGATTCTTTTTCCTGTGATTTTGAACATTTATAAAAATCACAAGAGTTCTTTGTTATTGCTGTTGAAATATATTTGACGTTGTGTTCCTGTGTAGTTTTTTTTTACACAAAATTAAATCTCCTGCAAACAGGATAACAATGGGGCTTGAGCATTGATAGAGTGTCAGGAATTTTTAATGTCTGAATATCTGATTTTTATTTATTTATGTTCCTAAATGACAGCTTGCATTATTTATACGAAAAAATAAGTTATCAAATTTTGCTTTTTCAGGGTGCAAACTTTACCCATGGATAAATTTTTGAAATGGAAAGCTCATGATGAAATCAATTCAGAATCTGATACAGAGACAAAAAGAGATTGTTCAGAAAAACAAATTCAGAAAATATGATGCGGAGTATATCCGATTTGGATTCATTAAAAGTGTATCTAATGCTAACAGACCACAGTGTTTACTTTGTTGTCGAATGAAGCCTTGAAGCCAGCTAAATTGCAGCAACATTTAAAACACATCCTCAATTTGCCACAAAACCAGAAGATTTTTTTGAAAGAAAAAGGAATGATTATTTAAAGCAAATAAAAACTTTTGCAATGTCAATAACATATAATCATAAGCTATTACAGGCATATTATTTAGCTGAAGAACTTGTATTGCCCTGTGCAATAGACAGTTTTGGATGAAAAACATGCTGCGAAATTGAAAGCTGTGCAACTGTCAGATACCACAATTGCGAAGAATAGAAAATATGCCAAAAGACATAAAAACTCAATTAATTGACAGTGAAAACAGGCATTTTTGCATTACAACTTGATGAAAGTACAGATATTACCAGTAGATTTCCACTTATGGTATATGTGTGATATTGTTGGGAAAGTGAAATGCTTGAAGATTTTCTATTTTGCCATCCTATGCCAATTAGAAGAACTGGTGAAGAAATTTTTTGGACTCTTCTTTCGCAATCAGGCTTGTTATGGAGCTAGTGTATTGGTATGTGTACAGATGTCAATGACTGGTATTCACTCGGGTGTTGTGGGGCAGGTTAAGAAAGTAGCACCTAATAATACTGCAACACATTGCAGGATTCATCAATAAGCTCTGGTTGCCAAAAAAATGGATACTTCTTTGTCCGAAGTCTTGTCATCTTGTATTAAAGTGATAATTTCATTAAAACCAAACCATTATTTAGTCGTTTCTTTGCAATACTTTGTGGCTAGATGGGGGCTGAACATTCAAGTCTGTTGTTTCATATAGAAGTAAGATGGCTATCACGAAGTAATTCAGCGCTTATTTGAACTTACAGAACTGTTGATGTTTCATGATGCTGAACTGGCTTCGATAATGGCCGATAAAATTTGGCTTTGCAAAGTTGCTTATCTGGCAGATATATTCAACAAACTTAATGAACTGAATTTATCTCTACAAGGAAGAAATTCAAATATTTTATTTAGTCATGACAAGATACAAGCCTTCAAGAAAAATCTGAATACATGGTCTACAAAAGTTAGTAAGAAAACTTTAGATATGTTCCTACACTGGACAAATATCTCAGCAACAATGATTCAGTTAATGTTTATTTGATAATTGTAGATGTTAAACGACATTTGCTATCACTAGGCAAACATTTTGACAAATATTTCTCGAAAGATATTCCAGATAATATTGAAAATTTTGACTGGATCAGAAATCTGTTTAATGTTGAAATAGCTGATAGCATGTTTGCAGAAAATGAACTGGAGAACTGGCTGAAATTTCATTCGACAGAAGTTTAAAAATCAGTTTTATGCAGCAACAAGTTTCAAAATTCTGGCTCACTGTAGCCTCCGAATATCCATTGTTATCTTGAAAGGCAGTAAAGATTTTCTTACCGTTTGCAACAACATACTTATGCAAAGCAAGATTTTCGGCACTGACCAATTTGAAAATCAAATACAGATCCAGACTTGCTCCAGAAAGTGACTTACGTGTATGTAAGTCAGTAATGTTGCCAAGGACAGTTTGTGCAAAGCCAAGCAAGCACATCTTTCTCACTAAATGTGTATTGAAAAATCCTACATGTGTGTAATTGACAATAAAACTATTTGTTAAATACTATTGCTGTTTGCATTTAATATTAATATTTTAAGCATTATGGACTTTTTTCACTCCTAGCTGTTAATATTGCTATCACTAGAATAAAAATCACAGACGATCGATCTTCGGCCTATGGCTGATTAAAAACCGGTGATGAATGCAGATTACACCCAGTCGTTATCATGCCACGGAAAGGAGACACCAAGCAATCAGACATTTTACTGCCGAAGCATCAATTTCATAACCATTTATAAGGGGGGTCCCTAAGGGGTCATTCCATGTCAAAACACCAGCAAAAAGTTTAAATCTGCACCCATGAACACCAAATTACTTGAAATTTGGTACAAATATTTCCCTTCATGAGTTAGGAAAATTTGCTAAATTATTTGGTCCTAAACCTTACTGTTCGGATTTTTTTGGGGGGGAGGGGGGGTAAATTTGCATATTATGCTTCTAAATTTATGCCGCGAAACGTCACAGAATTTCAGTGTTTTATAAATGTGTTCGTTACAACTCTACTTTCAACCAAGTCGTTGTTGGTTTCGTTCACCACACTCTTTTCTTCTACCTCTTTTACACACGTCCGTTCGCTTTAGTGACTAAAAATCGTCTCTCCCCCCACTTTCCTTTCCTCATTATTTATGGAATCAGGGTACGAGATTCTCTGAGACTTTTTTCCACAAACAAATGCGGGCGCCATCTTGATTCTCAATTTGTGCTTTGCATGCACAAACGCGCAGCCGCTTTAACGGTAAGCCACTTCTTTCTCCACAATAAAATTAAAAAAAAAAAAAATACTTCCACTTATTCAATATTTCTAAAATTTAGTAGGAAGGACATTTAGGAACTGTAGAATTCGAATATTTAATTATTTTAACTAGTGTTGGGACGATTCCTAATTTTTATACGATTCTGATTCCAGGAAAATATTGATTAACGATTCCGATACCAAGTACGATTCCGATTCCTAGGGAATTATTGTTTTGAAATATACCAGGTAGTTTTATACTTATGGTCGGTAGTTCCCAAATATGTTCCCTAACTTTGGAAGAGATGTTTTATGTCTACACCGTCGTGTTTTGGTTTAAATAAAATTATTATATAGTAAACTAAACGGAAAACTTGGCAAAATTTATTTTAGAGAAAATTTATTTTACTTAATTGGAATACAGAAAAAAAAACTCAAAGAAAATAGAATTTATCATTCAGAGCAAAAACAAATAAAATAGAATTTATATAACAGAACAAAAACAAGAAAATTAGAGAATACACACGATTCATTATTTTGGTCCTCATAATTAACAGATTTAATGAATTAAATAAAAAATATAGCAGAAGAGAAAGAAAATATATACTAATTAAATATAAAAAAGATAAATATTTAATTTAATAATTTATAAATGAACGTGCGTAATGAAAAAAAAAAACAATATACCATGTGACATGGCGCCGTAGATACAAAATAACCTTTCCAAAGTTAACGACCATATATGAGAAATACCATTAATCGAAGGTTTTTGTGTTTTATACCAAAAAGGTAGGTATAGCGAAAAGTTACAATTAAAGGACTTTCAAAAACGATTTTTTATTTGGCTATTGATAGTTGTATTTGTGACGGCAGTTCTTCAGACCTCCATAATTCACAAGGAGTAGTTAACACCTATTATTTTTTCTTACTTTTTCATTGCTTTTACACGTTGTTTCTAACGTGAAGAATAAGTTTAGCCAAACTAATTTTGAAATAGGGTATATCAAAGGAACACATAAAAATGATACCACTATAAAAAACAAATGAAATACTAGATAAAATTGAGCAAACATAATTACCAAAATTACAGAAAAAGATTAAAAAAAAAAAAAAAAAAAAAAAAAAAAATGGTGAAGTTTGTTGAGTGAAATTAATTATTTAAAGAAAATTAATTGAACTAATAGAAATGTTAAATAAAAAAATGTCACATTTCAATATTTTTTTAATAATTAAATTCTCAGGGTTGTCGAAATTAAAAATTAAGTGATTTTTTTTTATTAGACTTCTTTCGAAGCTTGTTACCTTGAAAAATACATTTAAAACCCTGTTTTTTTTTTTTAAATAAATTGAAAAATAAACGCAATTAAAAAAATTTAATTGATAATTGAAACTTTAAAAACATTAAACATTGAAAAATTACTTATCTCACAAATTAACGTCCAATAAAGTAGATCCAGTCTTCATACAAGAATTCAGTTATAATAAATATATCTTTCCCAAACTTAAAAATTAAATTTTTTTTTTTTTGGGGGGGGGGGAGAGAGAGAGTGCTTTAAAATCGCCGGGGAGTGCCGCCTAAAATTTTAAAGAAGTAAATTTTAGGAGTTTAGTGCCTTTCAAAGACGGTTATCATAATTTATTATCATTTAATTTCCTTTTTTTCCTCCCCCCCCACATCTTTCCACGTGGTTCAGTAGTTAACCAGTGCTCCTGTTGCTGTCAGTCAGCTATCTTTACCTAAGTTTTAATTTCTAGTTAAAAGAATTTTTCATGAATGGAATCAGCATTTTTAAAAATTATTTTTTTAGTTGTATATATTGTATTTACTCTTTGAAGTTAAGGAGGGTTAAAAAAATTGGTGACACCTAGATGGTGACGTAGGTAAAAAAAAAAAAAAAAAAAAGACACTGCGATTTCAACCCTCACTAATAAAACTGCTCTGAGTGACTAGTTGGTAATTTTTTGTTCCTTTTCTTTTTTATTTTGCTCCTCCAATTTATTTGGATGCTTCATAGTTAAATGTTTTAACATGCTGGTTGTGGTAATGTTAGATGGTTTTATTCCTCGCGATATTTTAATTTGACAGACTTTGCAAATGGCTTTCAACTCATCATCTTCAACTTCAAAAAGTTTCCATGCAAGACTTTTTTTTGGACTTTGGCGTTGTGCGTTCTATCCCAAACATTATCAATGGACCAGAGGTCATCTCGTCAGCGTCAGACAGGGCCAAACTATTTGCAAAGAACTTTGCAGCTAATTCTACCCTATGCGACGAAGGCCATCAACTCCCCATATTTCCTCCTACAACACAGAACAAGCTAGGTAACATACAAATATCCGTGCATGAGGTCGCCAAGCTAATCAAGAACCTAGATTCTAGTAAGGCAACTGGCCCTGATGGCATCCCAATTATAGTGTTAAAAAAGCTTCAACCAGAACTTGCTCCCATACTTACGAAACTATTTAAGCGCTGCCTTAAGGAGAAGTGCTTTCCGACCCCCTGGAAGACCTCATCAGTTTGTCCTGTATTTAAGAATTCAGATGATAAGTCCTCTCCCTCTCAGTACAGACCAATAAGTCTCCTGTGTGTTATGAATAAGTTGCTGGAATCCATATTAAATAGAGAAATAGTCAACCACCTCAGCAGGAATAACCTTAGTGACACACAATATGGTTTCCGCTCGGCAAGATCTACCGCAGATGTGCTGACGGTTATATCCCACAGGATTAGTGAATCTCTTGACAAAGGCTTCCTTTCTAGGGCAATTGCTCTTGACATATCAAAGGCCTTCGACAAGGTATGGTATAAGGGTCTACTTCACAAGATTTCCAGCTACAGTATAACTGGAAATGTTTTCTCAATCATTAAATCATTTCTCTCCGATAGACTCATAAGAGTAGTGGTAGATGGACAAAAATCGGAGGCCTGGAATATAAATGCTGGAGTCCCTCAATGGTCAATCCTGGGCCCAACTCTCTTCCTGATCTACATCAATGACCTCCCTAAACACATACTTAAATCATTCGTTGACATCTATGCTGATGACACGACCATCTACGGCAACACATCAAAGGCTGTAAATGACAAAGTTCTCTCGGATTCTCTCTCCTCTGATCTCGAGCACGTGGTTCAGTGGGGGAAGATGTGGCTGGTTACCTTTAATGCATCCAAAAAACCAAACTCCTATCCTTACATCATCAACGCTTTGATCCCCAGCTGGCATCAATTGTGATGGATGGCTCTCGTCTGGGTGAGGCCCCGTGTTTTGACAAGCTTCTGGGTTTGACCTTTACTCCTGATCTGAAATGGAACACGTACATCAAGTCTGTTGCCAAGGTTGCTGGAAAGATGGTGGGATCCTTCTACCGCTCCAGAAGATATCTCACTACTGATGCAATTCTCTATCTATATAAAAGCCAAGTACGTCCAAGGATGGAATACTGTTGCCATATCTGGGCAGGAGCTGCCAAAAACAGCCTATCATGCCTTGACAGAGTACAAAATAGACTTTGTGGTTTAGTGGGGGATGCTCTTTTCTCTACCCTGCAACCTCTCTCCCACAGAAGAGACGTTGCGAGCCTATCCTTGTTTTATCATTATTTTCATGGCAGGTGCTCGTCTGAACTCCAATCCCTGGTCCCCCCCCTCGCCAATCTTTTACGAAAAACACCCATCTAGCTGAATCCACTGTGAAAAATTTCCCCCACTCTATATCTGTGCCTAAATCAAAACGCGGATTCCATGAACAAAGCTTCTTTCTTAGAACTGCACGCCTGTGGAACTCTGTTCCGTCTGCCTGCTTCCCTCGGGACTACAACTTGGATGTCTTCAAGTCCAATGTTAACAAATTCCTAATAAACCGCCCCCTAATTAAACACTTCATCAAATCTCCACACTAACGTAATGTACTTGCAATAACCCTTATCCCTGAGCGGCTTCCGGGCCTTGATAAGTGGTGATCACTGTAAAAAAAAAAAAAAAAAAAAAAAAAATCCGCTAAAAAAAGACAAAAAGAAAAAAATATAAAGGGATGGGGCGGTAAATTGTACCAACCGGTAGTTAACAAAAAAAAACTTATAGAATTTAATTTTTGAAACCAATGTATAAAAGTTTACATAATGAAATGCAAATACGCATTTTCTTTTGAATTTTTTTTTTGGTTGACTGTGTTCAATTCACACATGGTTGATGCGGTTCAATATTGCTAAACTATAAGTCTTAAGTAAAATTATATTTATAAATACTTTTTAAAATGAAATTATTTAATTAATCATAAATACTATTTAGACATAAAAATTAATTGATTACAAAACCTTTTAAAAATATATATATTAATTTCTTTTTCATTCGGCAAAAAACTGCGCAAAACACTTAATTTTCAATTTAAAATTCTAGAAAAAAAGATATTATTCTGCTTTTAATATAATCAAATTCAGGGTTTTATCTTTCTGGAGAAAAAAAATTAAAAAATGGATTTTATTTCAATGAAATTAAAAAAAAAAAAAAAAAAACTTGACCGAATTGAATTAATTACCCTTGAATTAACGAAGGGGTTATTTAATAACTTTAGGTTTGGAAGAGATAGGTATGGGGTCGATTTTTTTGAAACTTCAAAAGAAGCCGACTACTGTCAAAACTTTGCGAAATAATACAACGTGATCAATTTCATTTTAGAGATATTTCTTTCAAAAGCCTTCTTTTAAAAAAAGAAAAAAAAGTACATTGTTCTATTAAACCGTTTACTGTTTAAATAATTTGACTTTGCTCGTTTTATTTTAAGAAAATATAAGTTGAAAAAGCATTTTCATTCAGTATTAGAAGATTTGTCAGTAAAAAAAAAAAACAATCGCCAAAAAGATAAGCGTTTTTTTTTTAATTTTTACTCGCAATATAGAGCCCTGCATACTTCTTTTCAAGTTAACTCTTTTGTAGTTTTGATTACAATAGATCTGAATGAATGAACCTTGTAAGGGAGGGGCACTAAGCATTTCCCTGTTAATAATGAATTTCTTTGGTTTCTTTTTATAACGTGCTACATTTCTCTCTTGCGGTTAGAAATATCAGGAATTTTTTTTTCTTTTTTTCAACATCAGACTAAAAGAATCGTAATGAAGGAATCGGAAAATTAAGGTATTTTTTAACGATGCGATTCCGATACCTCCCAAAATACACGATTCTTACGATTAACGATTCCGATTAATCGTCCCACCACTAATTTTAACCCCATACCTGGTAGAAAAAATTTTGCTCACCCAAAAGCATGTCCCCCAAATCAATTTTTTACCTATGTAGCTTACGGTCAGTCTAGAGAAAATATGTCCTTCAATTTTCCTAATATTTTTTTATAGCATCTACTATGACTGCTTAAGTTCTCAAAACAATTTTGTGAGGGTTTCTAGCCTACTTTAGAAGATATGGCCCTGTGAAGTTTATATATTTTTTTCTATGTACATGCAGTAATTCAGTGAAAAATTGATGATCCTAATGCTCCCAAACTCCTTAATGTTCATAGTGTGCTAATTAATTTCTTAAACTATTCAATAAGATAGTCTTTGTTAATTTAAAAAGAAAATAATTTAAATATATTTTGCAGATATTGCATTTTGTATGGTACGGACAGATTGTCTTTAACAACTGATAATCATTGACTCATGCATTAGGATCAACATTTTATAGTTTTTGTAGATGGCATTAAACATTAATTTAAAAGAAATTTCTGATCGATTTAAAAAAAAAAAAAAAAAATTATTTTCAAACAAATTTGACTTTTTTTAAATGCATGTGAATTTTTAAAACTTAGAATATTTGTAATTTGCACTAAACATTTTTTTTATCCATAAGAAATGTTTTCAATTTCATCACTTTAAAAATTCTTTATATTTTTTTTTTTTTTTTTACAAGTTTTCAAAAAGTTATTTTCATTAATCTGAAACTTTTCATTTATAAGTGATAATATACAAATTTTAAACTATGCTGTGCACCAAATTTGTTGCGTACATAGGATTAAATTGTTTTGTATACAATTTTTTGCACAGATAATTTATTCACTTCGGACAAATGATATACCATTTGGTATTGTAGGAACATCAATAGTGCACAGAACATTTGTTAATGGCACAAAGCATATATCCTTAAAATCCTCTTTCCAATTAAATGAATGTAATGGAAGAGTTGGATGCATGAACTTATTCAGCAAGTCCTTATTTTCCATATTAATTTCTAGGACCATGCCAATCCAAACGTTACTGTCATACCTTCAAACATTCTGAAACCACAACCCCAATAGAGAAGTCATATATCAATTCATAGTTTTCATCCTCACTACATTGTTTCATGGCTATTTTATCTGTCGAGTGGAATAAATTGATGAAAACTTCTTGTCCCTGGAACTGTGAATACATTTTCACATCTAATAGTGAGACTTCTCCTTGCTTCCTCAACTTTCCCCTTTTTAATCAAAGTGAATTTGATTCCTTCAATTGTAGATTTGCATTATTCAAACAGTTTCTGTTGAAAGGATTTGTTTGGAATTTGGTCTTCATAGACTTTCTTTTGCTACCATCCTTTTCACTGTCCTACCTATGCCATCACATGGTTGTTTACCATGACTAGTTGCAAAGAAGTTCCATTTTTGCATCAAGTCCAAAATCTTTTTGATGGTTGCACAAATTGGCAAAGTTCTTATAATTCTTGTATTTGTGTTGCACAACCATCTGTAGAATATTCAATACTTTTCACATTTGGCAAATTAACCTTGATCACCTCGATAATGTTTTTCTATACCATATAAACAAATGTCACATCATGGGAGTTGTCACTCGATAAAAACAAAACATTGACTTTATTTACATTGTGTTTTCAAGCTTAAAACAGTACCTCTTGGTGTAAAGTACATTGGGAGGTACTCCAATGAAAACTCTGGATCTCATCTTGAACAACAAATTTGTAATTTTCAGCAAAATCCCCAAGAAATAAAACTTTGCTATCACTAATATCTTTTTTTTTGCTTTAAATATCAGGATTGTGACTTAGCCTAGCAATAAAGTTTTCATTACCAATACATTCTTCAAGGGTGTCATAAAGAAAGGTTTCCAGCTTCTGTGATGATTTAGGACAATTTGGGCACATGAATCATACACTGTCTATTACTTGTATTACAGCATTGCGTACAGTGTGTTCTGAAACACCAAATACATTCATGAATTTTTGTGTGATCAATCGGTAGGGGCAAGTGTCAAGATCTTCATTTTAGTGGATTCCACACTTCACTTTTGCTGCAAGAACCTCTATCATTTTATCAAAGCACTTAGCTTTATCTAAAATCTCATTTTTTTAATTTTAAAGATTCATCACATAACAGCTCAGTCAATGTTTAACGACCTACTGATTGCAGAACAAAGTTTTCTCTTACCTAAACTGAATCCCTTTTGTTTTCATTGGAGAAATTCCAATAGCAGAGAAACATTCACTGATATTTATCTTCTGTTTCTGTTGAAGTACTTGCATCAAGCTCTTGCATTTCCTCATCCGATACACACATTTGTTTTTCATCAAGAAGTTTGCTGATTCGTATTTGGCAATTAGGACAGTTTCTTGCCTGGGATAACAACTTAGCCTTTGCTTTATCTGCCAACTTCAAAGAAATTGCTTTCAAACTGCCTTTAATTCGCTTCTTATGATTTTTAAATGGATTGCAACAACTCTTTTCAAGCCACTCATACTTAGTTAACAAGGTCTGATTGTGATGGTTACAGATAGCCTGTATTTTATCCTCATCAAGTCCTGTCCAATAGGCAATAAGCTTTACATCCATTGCATCCAAATGATCCACTGAAATTAATCCAACCTGTTTATCATGGAATAAATTAGTAATTGTTTCAACTGTTAGCTCAGTACAAATAGAACAATTCATCTGAAAAAAAAAAAAAAAAAAAAAAAAAAAAAAAAAAAAAAAAATTCAATTATTCTGTGTGCTAGTAAAAAATCCAAGTAGAAAAATGTCACCTTTCTCTTTGGATACAGTAAAAAAAAAAAAAAAAAAAAAAAAAAAAGACTAATATTTTAGGTGCCACAGACAAGTTCCAGTCTGGGTCAAAGGGAGTCATTCAGTTCACGGTTGGCCGAATTCTAAATTACCATTCTTACCTATCAGATCTTATGTTTAAATTAATGTTTAATGCCATCTACAAAAACTATAAAATGTTGATCCTAATGCATGAATCAATGTTTATCAGTTGTTAAAGACAATCTGTCCGTACCATACAAAATGCAATATCTGCAAAATATATTTAAATTATTTTCTTTTTAAATTAACAAAGACTATCTTATTGAATAGTTTAAGAAATTAATTAGCACAATATGAACATTTGAGGAATTTGGGAGCATTAGGATGATTGCCTTTATCAATCTTTCGCTGAATTACTGCATGTACATAGAAAAAAAAAAGATAAACTTTACAGGGCCATATCTTCTAAAGTAGGCTAGAAACCCTCAATTTTTTTGAGAACTTAAGCAGTAATAGTAAATGCTATAAATAAAATATGAAAATTGAAGGACATATTTTCTCTAGACTGACTGTAAGCTACGTAAAAAAATTGATGATTTGGGGGACATGCTTTTGGGTGAGCAAAATTTTATTTTCTACCAGGTATGGGGTTAAAATAATTAAATATTCGAATTCTATAGTCCCTAAATGTCCTTCCTACCAAATTTTAGAAATATTGAATATGTGGAAGTTTTTTTTATTTTATAAAACACTGAAATTCTGTGACGTTTCGCGGCATAAATTTAGAAGCATAATATGCAAATTTTACACCCCCCCCTAAAATCCGAACGGTAAGGTTTAGGACCAAATAATTTGGCAAATTTTCCTAACTCATGAAGGGGAATATTTGTGCTAAATTTTAAGTAATTCGGTGTCGGTGGGTGTAATGGCCTGGTGAATTGACATGGAATGACCCTAAGGTAAAGCCCGAAACATAAAGGGATCAACAAGTCAAGAAGCTTACGCATTCTGATAGTCCTAGGCATTGAAAACGGTGATGGCTACAAAAATGTTCCTCTGGTCGTATGTAGCGGTCACTAAAAAGCATTACTGTGCAGCATTGCACAAGGACCATTGATAATCACTCAAAAAACAAAAATTACTACAACATTACATTTTCGCATGATTAATGACATTAACAATATGGTTTCATTTAATTTTTTGAGCAATTATTAAAGATTTTCGTGCAATGCATATGACAGACCCCCCCCCCCTCATTCTAACTGAACGGAGTGGTTTCTTTTGAACAAAAGTTTTAAAATGTTAAAACAAAGAAAAACTTATCCAAATATCCACAAGTAACTTATCTTGCCTTTGGTAACAATTATTTGATGTATATTTTCCATCCTTTGTTTTGTTGGCTCTTATTAAAAATGCCCGAAAGTTTACATTTATATCAGCCGATATTTATGTTTGACGATGAATGCCCGCGAAAAGTCACTTCTGATAAGAAAACCAACTTGGCCGTTTTTCTTGGAATCTCATTAAATCAAGGAGAAAAAATTTAAGTGCAAAGACCAGGTTCCCAAAATACTTGATCGTTAAGATTCACATTCCCTCGTTTACAAAGGCTGCGGTACAGACGATAGGCAAATTTAATCTACAGATGACCAACAGTGTATAAACCGCCTAAAATATAACTTCTATAATATTTATTTTTCAATAATAAAATCATATTAAAATATGGCAGCGGATAGCTCGGAGTAGAGTTAGATGGCTAAAGTCCAGGGAGGCGTTCCTCATTGAGTGAAAAAAAACCCTTATTGATTGATAAGGAAATATAGCTTCTATAATGTCAATATATCTGACTTTTTATTTTTTAAACAAACATTACAAAATTGAATGCCTGAATGTTTCTCATAATAGGATTTGTAGATTTTTGAATTCTGAAAAGAATTTTCCATTTCATTTAGAGCAGATATTCTTAATTTTATAAGCTTTCATTGAGCATATGAAAAGGTTAATATACCTTACCCTCTCTCTCAAAAAAAAAAAAAAAAAAAATTATATATATATATATTTTAATTTGAACTGTTCTTTTTTAAAAATCAAAGATGCTTTTTTTTTCTATAAAAAAAAAAAAAAAAAATGATATAATGAAATATAACTTATAATTTTATGATTTCTGATTAAAAAAAAAAAAAGTTCATAAATATATTTTACTAGAAGAGTGACCCGACATTGCCCAGAATTGAATGATGATCAACGAATTGTCATCAAAATCAATTAAATAGCATTTTTTTTAAATCAAATCAATTGATTGCCTACTCTAATGGGGGACCCACCACGATGCACCTGGAGGAAGCTTCACATGCTTCTTGCAGTGACTAAGTTCACGATACATGACTGCACTGTAGAGAACATTGATTTTATAAAATTATTTTATATATAATGCATTAAAGTTTAAAATGCAAAAGTATCATGCTTCAATTGTGCTCTAAACAGAAACATTGATTTCGAACGTGCCCTTGTCATGTCAAAGAACCTACTGATTTTATATATACCTGGTATTACTGGTTGTGCGGTGGAATTTAACTTTAAAATGAAAAAAAAAAATCAAGTATTATTGGAAAATTGTGCTTTAAGCAAACATTCATTTACAATGGCCCCTGTCATAGCACCTACTGTTAATTTTATATGTTGGGCCTTTTGCTTGTATGGTAATAAAATTTCTCAAATAACACACTTGTTATTTATACACTTGGTGTATCAGAATTTTGGGGCAAGTCGCCATTGCAAACATTTGATTAAATAGACTCTCCATGTCTACAAGCTTATAACAATATGAAAATGTAATTTCAAACCCTAATTTTTATTTCAATAAAATGAGCAAAGACCAAATTTTTAAATCATAAAAAGGTTTAATCAAAAAATATGCAATATTTTTTTTATTTTTTTTTTTTTTTTATCGGTTTTCTTTCAAAAAGATTTAAAATCAACAAATTTAACTTCATCGAAATCTAATAAATATATAACTGCCAAAAAATCACTTACCTGTTCAAAATTACTAAACTATAGGTGCTTCTATTCATGTATAAGAATGTGTCCATATTTATATTATATTCCATGTATTTTTTAAATAAAAGGATTTTTAAACAGTGTCTCGGAAAACGTTTTTCCCGGCAATTGTTATCCGCCATTAGCGAAACCAGAAGTTTACCGATTGACGATTTATATATACAGAAGTAGATGTATATATACAGAAGTAGCAAAGTAACAAAAATAATTATTTCAAAAACGTAGAAACACATTAGTAATCTCGTTAGTAACTATATAAATAAAACATTTAATGTAATAATAATGAACAAAAACACTTTTTTTTTTACTATAAGCATATTTTATAGAGCTTTGTAGAAAATAAATGAATGTTTATAAGTGGTCAGTATGTGCTACCATATTTGAAAAATATGAACATTTCATTCATGGATTTTGACCGATTAAAAAACAATTCGCTCTACCAAATTTCTATTTTTTTGTTTTTTTACTCTTTTAAAAGAAATACATGAATTTTTAATTTATATATTTTAATTCTTTATCAAGTGAATTTTTTTTTTAATATTTAAAAAAAAAAAAAAAAAAAAAACATTTGAGGAAATAGAAAGAAATTGTCGTCAGCATCCAATATTTACTTGACAATCTAACCATAACATAGCTTCCACTAAAAAAAAAAAAAAAAAAAAAAAAAAAAAAAAAAAAAAAAAGTTTTACACTTTGGACTTTACAGGTAAATTTCCAAAAAACACGGTTTAAAATTAGAATATTTTATTTATTGATCTTTCATCTTCAATTTGTGATATAAAACTTTGGTGAGTAAATTAATTATTTAAATTCTAATAGGCATTTCAAAATGGGGGGGGAGTTTGTCTAAAATATTATATTTGGTTTATTGGAAAGAGCATAAAATTTCACATTGACCCTGAAAATATTGTAAAAATTGAACCAATAGAAAAGTTGATAGATTTTTAGTTTAAAAATTGAAAAATATTAAACTTGTAAAATTCAATTGATTTCATTCATTACATAAAAAAAAAAAATGGCTGCATGAAGGCACGCCGGCACTTTGTAAACACTTTTTTTTTTTTAAATAAAAAAGAATATTTCTATTATTTTTTTTAAACAACTTTAATAGTTTATTTTGGAAGTATATTCCATAAAGAAAATAAACAACCCACTTTAAAAAAGAAAAATTACGAGTTTTGTATATTTTATTCGCAGTTTTGTGTTAGGGGTGTCAGAATTTCACAAAATTCTGATACACCTAGTGATGTCGGGCTGTGTAAGATGTTAACTTTGGTGAAAATTGCCTGTTCCTTCTTTCAGATTATTTTGATTATCAATACTTATCGAAAACATTCCGACACAAAACCTGCCGGGTACATAAAATACCTTCGTGTGAAATTTCATAAAAATCAACCCAGCCGTTTTCGAGTCAACAGAGAACAAACTCAGATACAGAGTTCCTTTTATATAATAGTACAGATAGAGATTATAAAAGTTTGAATAAAAATTTTTTTTGAAAACCCAGTATCATTTTGCTATTGGAAACAAATTATCGAGATTTTAACGTAGATTAATCATCAGTATCACAGAAAGTCTTTATAAACAAGTGAATGCAAATCTTAACAATACCTAAATACTTAAAATCAAAAATGTGTGTAAATTTTGTAGTTTACAATGTGGGGGTTGATTTTATACCCTGGATCATTTGGAGAACGTTATCTGATTAGGGTTTCATGCAAGAACTAAGGACACGATTGTTGTAGTATATGAAGAGGAGAATTATTATAATAAATATTGTATAGTTTTTTGGGAAGTGGGAGGGTATATGCCCAATGAAAGCTTGTAAAATCAAATTAAGAATCAGACCAAGAATCGTTAAATTGGTTTGTGTTAATACTCCAAAAACTCTTTATGAAAAATTAAAAATGTAATGTTGGTTCTGATCTAAATGAAATGGAAAGAATTCTTTTTAGCATTCAAAAATCTGCAAATCTTGTAATGAGAAACATTCAGGCATTATTCAATTTTGTAATGTCTTTAAAGAATAAAAAAACGCAGTGGACGGTTTCTAGGGTAAACAGGATAGAAATCGTTTTCTATCAGTCGGATTTGCATGGTGCTTTTGGGGTATTGCGGCTTCATGAAGCAACTCGTTAAACAAAAAATAGAAAATGAGCAAAACGGGTCATTTATTCTTTTTAAAAAATAAAGAATCACCTCGCCGTTAGTGGAATTCATTGTTGCAATTATATAGAAATTTTTCAAAAAAAAAACGATGTCAGAATCTTAGAAAATCTAATATTCTTCTAAATGATAAATAGAAGAAATCGATAAATAATAAAAACTTGCAATAATCCAAATCTACAGAAACATTACATTCACTTATTAAAAACTAGATTATTTACTCAGCGTTGTCCGGGAGTTTCCACGTTCAGCTATGTTTCGCTTTTAACCGTTTTATTTTTTATAAAATTCAGAAAATTAAATGAAATTATTACAGTATTGTTTCGGAATTTTATTCATCGAACCAATATTGTCATAATTTTATTAAGGTAATGTTGTAATTTTCATAAAATTGGATGTAAACTTGTGTACTACGTCATCAATCTTAAAAAACGTCATCAGTTCGTGTTTGTAATTTCTATGGAAGAGCATTAGCACTATAAAATTTATATTATATTGATTTTAAAAATATTTTGATAATTGAACATTTATGTATTTATTAATCGTATTTTTGTAAAGCAAATAGATTTTTAATAACGAACTAGACAGACGATAAAATTTTAACCTGTTCTGTTGATACATGTATCTAACCTTACAGGTTTCCCATATATTTTAGGGTCATTTTAAATAATCAAATCGAAACGAATTTTTCGACTTTTCTTTTGCAATTTTTATTATCTTAAGAGTCATTATATGAATATATTTTTTTAAATATTGGAAACCTGTTATATAAAAAAGATCAGTTGAAACTTCATATCGCGTAATATTTGAATTTAATATCATTTAAAGCTTTTTTAAAAAAATTTTAGAATTCGGTTTTTTTTGTTGTAATTCAAATTATGTTACCGAGAAAAAAAAAAATTGCTCATTTTATTTTTAAGATAATATTAATGATTTTGTGTCCAATTTACAACTTTGAGGTAAGTGAAAAAATGGGATTTTATATGTATATAAATATAACTTTATTTGATCTTTCCAGCTTTAAAAAATGCTGAAATTTTTATCGACCGACATTTTTCAGTTTTCGTAACATGGGATAAATGTTATCAAAGGCAAGATAAGTAACTTTCCTACCTATGTTTTTAGTGTTTTTATTCAATGTAACATTTGTATTCAGCTCGAAAAACTGTTTACCGATGTATTCGAAAATTTAACACCGTAAGTTTGGGAAAAGGTGTTATAAATAAAAAAAAAACTATGCAAAATATTATTAAAACCCCGCCGAATATGTCAACCTATGTCACGGTAACATATATTGAGCGAGTTTTTAACAGTATTTTATCCGGTTTTATTTATAACACCTTTTCCCAAACTTACCGTGTTAAGAGAATCAGACGCCATCTTGAATGTTCCAATCGGTAAACACTGTATGGTTTTCGAGCTGAATAAACATGTTACATTGAATAAAAACACAAAAAATATATCCAGTTTGGTAGAAAAGTAACTTATCTTGCCGTATCTTGCCTTTGATAACATTTGTTATATATTTGTTTTTTGACAACTTTTTCGAATCTATGTGTACAAGTAATACAAACCCGACGATCCTTTAATATTTGGTATAATTTTACTTTAAGGCCCGTTTCACGTTCGTATATAGCAAAATATTTTTTGTAGATTTCGATGTGCTAAAAACGAATCTGCAAACAGTTTCCGTCGCAAAAAAAGTTTCCATGATATGAAGAGATCACTTTTCCATGTAAATTTAACAAACTGAGCACCCACTTTCTGGCAACCTGAGACAGGGGGCATTTTTTGTGTGTTTAGTGGCTAAAAAGTTTTGTTTGATTTCTTTTGCATGGTATTAACGCCTTAACTCTGGGACCATTTTCCAGCCTAGCCTTCGTTTACGCTACGCATGAGCATAAACGAAGGCTGTTAAATGTGCACTCGCGTACCAAACTGCCTCGTCACAGTGTACTGTAGTATTGGCGAAAAATTAAAATTAGACGTAGTTTTCTCAAATATTAAACCATGTAATTCTATGTTATCATGGCTGGCCATTTTGTACGCGTACGCGAGTGCGCGCATATGGTCGACGCGCACGCGTCGACCATATACGCGCACTTGCGTACAAAATGGCCAGTCATGATAACATAGAATTACATGGTTTAATATTTGGAAAACCACTTGTTTTCCGTCTAATTTTAATTTTTCGCCAACGCAGTTTGGTATGCGAATGCACATTTAACAGTCTTCGTTTATGCTCACGCGTAAGGCTAGGCTGTGAAATGGAAAATAGTCCCAGAGTTAAGAGGTTAATACCATACAAACGGTAAATTTGCGACGGAAACAGTTACCACACAAAAAAAACTACAAAAAAGTATTTTTTCTATACGAATGCGAGACGAGCCTTAAAGTAAAATACCAATTTTTACTTTTAATTTCCTCGTTTTTATTGAAAGATCAAAACAGAAAAAGAAATTGAAAAACCTTTTAGCCAATAAACAAAAAAAGTCCCGTCTCAGGTGTCCAGAAAGTGGGTGCTCAGTTTAAGTTAAATTTACATGGGAAAAAAAAAAATCACCCACTTTTCGAAAAAGTAATTTTTTCATGTCATGGAAACTTATTTTTTTTTGGCGACGGAAACGGTTTGCCGATTCGTTTTTAGCGCATAGAAATCTACAAACAAAATATATTTAATATACGAACGTGAGACGGGCCTTAATATAAAATTTTAAGAATTTCAAAACAGTAAACACCATTCAACAGTTTCTGTGTAGTAATTTCTTGATAAATTGTGGCACCTGTTGAAGTGTTAACGAAGTTTTTGACGGAGAAATGCTACCTGGTGACAGTATAGTGAAACCCGTCCGCATACTGCAGAAGTGCCATCGTAGTTTATTTGTAAACAGCCCAACCATTTTAACATATTTTAGAATAAATTACTTTGTGACCGTTTCAAATTTAAAAGCACGTATTTAGCCATTTGTTTTTAAAATTCTTAGCAAACTCAAAACATTAAAAGACTGCCGTTTTTTGTTTTTTTAATAAAAATTTAATTATTACCCTAATAAATGTATTATTAAACTATTTCGTAATTAAACTTGGTACTTGTGCATCTGTTAGCGCTAAAATAATAACGTTATTTCAGAAACCTTTTAACATGGGGGTATGGGTTTTGTACCTAACAAACAAAAATATCGTAAAATTTTAAATCATGGCAAACTATTTTTTTTTTTAAAGCGCGGTAACAAATGCATAAGCACCTTAATTTTTAATGAGAATTGTTCAAGTTCGTTTTAGTACTTTTTATGCTTTATTTATATACGCATACTATAAATTTACGCATTCATTCATACTATAAGAATTTCAATAAATAAATCAAAATGCAAGCGACGTAAAGGTGTAAAACAATTAATATGTCGTTTATCCTCCCCACAACTTTTAAGAAAGGACTGAAAACAAATTATAATTTTCAAAAAGTAAATGCTTGCAGGTAATGAAGGTAAAAAAAAGAGAACTGAAAAATATAAAATGAACACTAAGAAAGTTCAATATTTGGCGAGAAAAAAAGAAATTTTGAAATGTACTTACATTTGACTCATCACATTTGTTAAAAAGATTCCAGTCGAAATATCTTTATATTGAATCGGCGGAGCGTTTGTTTCTCGAAATGTATCGATCTGGGAAAGAGAGAGAGCGAAAGGGTGAAAGAAAACATGCTTTTTATAAAGGATTATTCAAACGAGCTGAAAACAAATTAAAATACTATGGACAAACTAGTTCGCTCGATAATTAACGAAATAATATAAACAAGTGAACCAAAGTAGGAACTTACCCATATTACAAGAGGATTTTGCATAAAGCATTCCTCCGATGGCGTCGCCATGTTTAATCTCCTTTTTTTTTTTCTTTTCTTCTTTCTTTCTTCGTAGAAATTCAATTTCTTCACTCCTCCTCCTCCTCCTCCTCCTGAAATACTCCTCTCTTTCTAGTAACCCGTAGATTGTCTCCCGGCTTTCAAGTTATATTCTGTTTTCCTTCACACCCATTTTGTTATATTTACAATATTGTTTTTCATGTGAATCTGCACATCTCTCGAAGAGTGAGATTGAACTTTGTCCGCTGAAATTGCAAATGTTTGTTTTTAACACTACACCTGACGTTTTGTTTTATGTATTTCTAATAAACAAATTAACAAAAAAATAAAACGAAACATAGAAAAAGAAACTTTTCTTCGTTGAACCAACCGCTCTGATTTCCATTTTTTATTGATAAATATTAAAAAATTGCAAAAATAACTTCATGCAACATCCTTAAAAGGTAAGAATTTGAACTGTGCGTCTAATTAAAATTACTATAAAAATAATAATCTATTTACCAATAACTAAAGAGGTCTAGGTTGGTTGGTCAGTAAGAGATGAAAGAAAAACATTTTTGTAGAAGACGAAAAGGGTAAATCCACAAGTCTTGAACTGTGCAGCCTTCTTGAGGGCGGTTGCTCTCACTATTAAGAAAGGAGAAGAGGGAGACGTATTTGGAAGGTAAGAAAAAAAAAAGAGGCCAAGTTAGCAACAAGAAGCGGCCACATTTTAAAATTCAACGAAAATGTGCTAAGACGAGAAACGAAAAAAAAAACTGCATTTTCTCATTTTATTTGAAACCCTATAAATGAATGCCCAATTAAAATATTGCTGAAATAAAATCTCATTTTGCGAGGAATAAGGTGAGTCTGGCAACATAGGCTAAATTAATTTAGCTTTAAAGTAATACATTTTTTTTTTTTTTTTTTTTTTTTGCAACAAGAAAAATATTTTTATTCCTTCTTCATAAAGGCACTTTACATTTAAAACTATTTGCTTCTGCTTGCTTCACCCATTTTAAGTATTATTTGATTAAATAGATTGTCAAAAAAAAAACTGTACTTGCTATTTCATAGAATTTTCAAGATTTCTCAACGGTAGCGTTTGTTTATTAAAGTATGAGGTAAAAGTACAAAAAAAAATTAAGAATGGGTTTCTAAATAATAACGTTGTTTCAGCACGGTAAACGGCAGAATTCCCCAAAAAGTTTGCAAATATAAAACCACGTTAATGTAGTTAAAATGAGTTTAACTCATGTAATAATCATTGTGGAATTCCTTCCCTGCTTCTTTGACTAAACTGCAGAAGTTTGAATGTGAAGACCTCGAGGCTCAACTCTTCTGTGAGACACTGTTCTAAATTGCAATATCTCTTGTTTGGAGTTTTAAAAAAACAAAAGTAAAATAATAATAAATTGAGGTTAACGTTAAGATTAGATACGGGTTAAGATTTCTTGAAAATGCGATGCCTGTTCTGTTTTTGTTTCTATTTTTTTTTTTTTTTTTTTTTTTTTTTTTTTAAGGTTATGGCATGTTGCTGGACATTTGGAAGTTAAAATCAAATTAGTATTGCATAATAGAAAAAAACTTTAAGTAGTAAGAAATAAGCCGAGAATACTAGCGCATACTCTTTTAAAATCTTCCGATTTCATGTGTAATGATTTATTTTTACCGCAAAATGTTTAGCAAGTCGTATTTATTTATTTTTTTTATCGGTTATGCAGTATGCACATTTTTATTTATATCGGTTTTTCGAAAAGTCGTAACCATGATCTTTAACCGCAGAAAAAGGGGTTTATCTTCCTGAAAATGAGTCGCGGTGGCGGGGAGGGGGGTTTAACCGATATCAAAAATTTAACCGAAGTTAATGGGTCGTCGTTCTTCTTTTTAAATAAAATGTGAATCCAAACTTTATTCGATGACCATTGCTTTCAGCGATTTTTTTTTTTTTTTTTTTTTTTTTTGCTTTGGTTGTTTTAACAAAATCAAAACCTACTGCACTAGTGCACTTGTATTAAAATAGATTTAAATGCGTATGTTGACTAGAGATGGATGCTATTACAGAGGCGAGCAACAGAAACCATGCAAAAATCAACACATGGTTCCCCTCCAAATCCTACTCTCCTCCACCTAAAAAATTGTTTGTCTGTTTGTTGTCCCAGGTGTTAGCAACAGTGGCGACGGCGGCTGCTGTTTATTGATTTTTTTTTTTTTTTTTTTTTTTTCTTTCAACCTTCGACCTTTTTAACTAAGCCAATTGTGTTTTTTTTTCTTCGGTTGCTATTGACATAATTTCATTTCTTATTCGTACTAACTAAATTGTTTGGAATAAATTTAAAAAATTTTGTTTATTTTTGTTTTATTTTTTGTGGGAGTTGACTTGGACAAAGATCGTCGCTATTATTTACAAGGAAGTGCGAAGTGGGTTTCAGTGTTTACTGTTTCATTGCAATCAAAGGTAAATTTTTACGACGTGACTCAGTTTAACCCATAAAATTTTTTTTTTTTTTTTTGCGTAATACGCTTAAACGGCCTTTATAAATAATATGAAAGAAGAAATTTTGAAAAAAATAAAATAAAATTTCCCATTTTAGAATGGGGGATCCCATATATATATATATATATATATAAATTTAACGTAAAATGAGGACCACTTCTTGACCACCTAGCGTTGAACGAGACATGTCCCCCTTAGCATTTTTACAAGTATGGTGATTGAGTGGGTAGGTGGGGAAAGCGGTAAAAGATGACGAATTCAATTTTTTTTGCGAAGGTGGGGGAGAATTATATTTGAAACATAATAACGATATTTTTTTTTTTTTGGAGGGGGGGGGATTTTTTATGAGACCGTTCTGTACTTTCACCTAAAGAGTTCATAAACAAAACTAACCTCGAAATATAACAAATTCAATTGAGAAATGATAGGGGGGGGGTACAGGAGGAGATTACATTAGAAACACAAAATAACGAAAAATTTTATTTAAATTTTTTTTAAATTAATTTTTGGTAAATGTGGCCTGGTATACCAACACACAACCTACTGTGAGAAATTAAACTCACAAACTCCATACTCCCTGGCTGAGGCAAAAATAATTCTACAATTACAAAACCATACCTTTAAACTCAAATTTTATTCAGTTATAACCTCAAAGAAAGGTTATTGGTCCGGGTATAGTCCTTGCAAAACAGTGGGTCAGTTTTGCCTCCCAAATTGGGAGCCAGTAGTTAACTCCTTTTCTTGGAGTGGTAGCGTGGTTTTCCTTCGAAAATGTCCATGATAACTCGTCGAGTTCCTTGGGATCCTAATTTAATTGAGAAAAGTTCAAACATTTAGGTGATATAAACATAATGAAAATATTCAAATGATGCCATCTTCTAATTAGGATATCTTCGGCACAATATAAAGGTGTCTCTGCTTGTAGAGATTTCAAGTCCTTTTTCACCAAACATTTAGGTGATTTAAACATGTAGAAATTGTTGCAGCTCCATTCTTGATAAGGCATTCTTCTCGGAGCCAACTTTTGGGGAGTCACACTCTTACTGGAGATTTTCGTGAACTGAAAAACAAAATGGATGTTTACAAAAGGCGCCAAGTAATTAGCCCATACAAATTAACCAATGCGGCTTAAAACATGAAAATGGCATTGTAAAAAAAACCAAAAAAACTGGAATTTCTCACACTACCTTTAAAAACTAGTTTTATTTTGTTGCAAATTTTTTTTTTTTTTTTTTTTTTTTTTAAATTACATTTTCACCCTAAACAAGGCACATTACCACTTTGGTGTAGGGGGCTACTATCAGGAGCAACAACTACTGGGGTACTATGTAGGGATTTGTGCAGCAAGATGTTGGTTCACGTTGCACTTTAACTTCTGCACGTCAGTACAGTTGGAAGCAGGGACCTGGAATGGAATTCCAAAGTCTAGCAGTTCTGGGGAAGAAACTACTGGAGTAGAAAGATCTTTTACATCTAGGGATCTCTACAGTGTGGGGGTTGGATTTAGCAGCCTGTCGGGTTTGTCGGGAGTGTTCATATCGTGGGGGCACAAGTGCTTGCAGTTCGTCAGAGCATTCATGATTAAAATACTTGTAGAACAGGCAGAGGGGTGCAACGTTTCGTCGATGGGACAGAGGCTGAAGCTTAGATGCCAGTTCAGGGCCTATCAGATTTGCGACTCTCCTTTGAACCTTGTCAAGGAGTGAGAGACTAGTAGCAGATGCACCAGCCTAAATATGACAACAATCACGAGGTTGTCTCCTCAGCAACCGACAAGGCTAACATGCTTGCCAGTCGGTTTGCCTCAAACTCCACACTGGACCCTTCCAACCACCCCCTACCTGACTTTCCTATGCGGACAGCCGCCACACTAGACGATCTGAAAACCACCCCTGCTCAGGTGCATGCTATCATAAAAAACCTTGACACCTCAAAAGCATGTGGACCCGATCTTATCCCAGCTGTGCTATTAAAAAAGTGCTCAGCCGAAGTAGCTCCAGTTCTCTCCAAACTCTACAACAAATGTCTTAATGAAGCTTGCTTTCCGGGCTGTTGGAAAACTGCTTCTGTTGTACCAGTATTCAAGAATTCTGGCGAAAGGACAGACCCATCAAATTATCGCCCCATTAGCCTCCTCCCACTTTTTGCCAAAATATTTGAGACCATAATTAACCATGCTCTAGTCCATCATCTTACAGATGCTAAACTACTGACTGACAAACAATATGGATTTAGACAAGCCCGTTCCACAGCAGACATCCTCACCGTGATCTCTGAACGTATATACCAATCACTGGACAAAGCGGGGGAAGGCAGAGCGGTAGCTCTAGATATATCTAAGGCTTTTGACAGGGTATGGCATGAGGGTCTCCTCAGGAAGATTAGATCTTACGGTATCACTGGTAGAATACTTAACATAATTAAATCCTTCTTAGATAAGAGAAAAATCCAGGTAGTCCTCGACGGTCGCACATCTAAACAATATGATATAAATGCGGGAGTGCCCCAGGGTTCTATCCTTGGACCTCTATTGTTCCTGATATTCATAAATGACCTCCCCGACAAAATTGCCTCTGAGATGGGTATATATGCTGATGACACTACACTCTATGGCAGACACGACAGGAAGACGAATGAACACATTTCTAAAGAAATGGCAGAAACACTAGAGGAAGACCTCCAATCTGTAGTGGAATGGGGACAAAAGTGGTTGGTCGCGTTCAATGCTGCCAAGACTAAACTAGTTTCATTCAATAATTACAAGAAACCCTCTCTACCACCAATAGCAATGGCCAACGACTCTTTATCTGAGAGTCCATCTTTCAAACTCCTTGGCCTAACGTTCACAGGAAACATGAGTTGGAACAATTACATTGAAGGCATTGCCAGGGCCGCTGCAAGAAAGGTAGGCTCTCTCTACCGTGCTAGAAAACTACTAACACCCGAAAGTATCCTGTACCTCTATAAGGCCACCATTCGCCCATGTATGGAGTATTGCTGCCACATCTGGGCTGGTGCATCTGCTACTAGTCTCTCGCTCCTTGACAAGGTTCAAAAGAGAGTCGCAAATCTGATAGGCCCTGAACTGGCATCTAAGCTTCAGCCTCTGTCCCATCGACGAAATGTTGCATCCCTCTGCCTGTTCTACAAGTATTTTAGTGGTGAATGCTCTGATGAACTGCAATCACTTGTGCCCCCACGACGCGAGCACCCTCGACAAACCCGACAGGCTACTAGATCCCACCCCCACACTGTAGAGGTCCCTAGATGTAAAAGATCTTTTTACTCCAATAGTTTCTTCCCCAGAACCGCAAGACTCTGGAATTCCATTCCAGGTCCCTGCTTCCCCAACAGTACTGACGTGCAGAAGTTCAAGTGTAACGTGAACCGACACCTTGCTGCCCAAATCCCTACATAGTACCCCAGTAGTTGTTGCCCCTGATAGTAGCCCCCTACACCAAAGTGGCAATTTGCCTTGTTTGGGGTGAAAATGTAATAAAAAAAAAAAAAAAAAAAAAAATACTCCATACATGGGTGAATGGTGGTCTTATAGAGGTACAGGATACTTTTGGGTGTTAGTAGTTTTCTAGCACGGTAGAGAGAGCCCACCTTCCTTGCAGCGGCCCTGGCAATGCCTTCAATGTAATTGTTCCAACTCATGTTTCCTGTGAACGTTAGGCCAAGGAGTTTGAAAGATGTACTCTCAGATAAAGTTGTTGGCCATTGCTATAGGTGGTAGAGAAGGTGTCTTGTAATTATTGAATGAAACTAGTTTAGTCTTGGCGGCATTGAACGTGACCATCCATTTTTGTCCCCATTCCACTACAGATTGGAGGTCATCCTCTAGTGTTTCTGCCATTTCTTTAGATATGTGTTCATTTGTTTTCCTGTCATGCCTGTATAGTGTGGTGTCATCAGCATATATACCCATCTCAGAGGCAATTTTGTCTGGGAGGTCATTTATGAATATCAGGAACAGTAGAGGTCCAAGGATAGACCCCTGGGGCACTCCCGCATTTATATAATATTGTTTAGATGTACGACCGTGGAGGACAACCTGGATTATTCTCTTATCTATGAAGGATTTAATTATGTTAAGTATTCTACCACTGATACCGTATGATCTAATTTTCCTGAAGACACTCATGCCATACCCTGTCAAAAGCTTTAGATATATCTAGAGCTACCGCTCTGCCCTCCCCCGCTTTGTCCAGTGAATGGTATATACGTTCAGAGATTAGTTAGGATGTCTGCTGTGGAACGGGCTTGTCTAAATCCATATTGTTTGTCAGTCAGAAGTTTAGCATCTGTAAGGTGATTGTCGTTTGCGTGACACTGCTGTCCCAACTTTCACTTTCTGGTTACCACTTGACGCGTCTTCTCTCCACTCCAAAACGAACTTCTGCAACTTTAGCTTTTCTCTCCCCGAATCCGACTTTTCTCTTCTACAAATACAACTTCTCTGCTCGCAATCTAACTTCAGAATGCCTTCCTTCCCCAAATCACTCCTCTTTTATCTCCAATCAGGAGCATCTCATTTGCATACCTCGTGGTCACCCTGTAGGCATATAAAGAAACAGGGCAGCCATTTTTGTTTCTTTCTTCTTCATTATGAACATGAGGTAAGCCACACAAAAATGCGGTCGGTCGTTCTTGTTTCTTTTTTCTTCATTTACACCACACGCCCCCCTGATCTTCAAGATCAATAGGATACTTCGTAATCCTCCATCCAAGCAGGCCGCCTCCTCTCACGTCGAGGCCTCTGGGGGACAACTTCTCGGGGGTTAACGTTTTCAGGTTCACTACAACGCGGGCCTAAGTCAGGTCGAGCAGCATCATTTGCTTCTCGGTGGCCCTCGATTTCCCCTTCTTCACTGCCCTCACTGCATACCGGCAATGTCACACGACGCAGGTCTAAGATATGCCGGGGAACGCCATTCACCATCATATTGTTCTTCGACTGCAATCCTGTTATGACCCCTCTTTTCCAACGAGTGGTACACTGTGCATTGGGGGGTTTCACCCACACCTCTTCACCTACTTTGATAGTGGCTTCTTCACTCTCAATTCCTGCTGTTTTGTTGCACGGATGCCGCCACTTATATGTGAAAACAGCCCTATGAGGCACAGTTGTCTCATCTTGTTTGGTCTTCGGCGAGATGTTATACCAAAACACCGCCTCTATCGGTGATACGTTGCTTTTTTCCGCAGCGGCTTTAATGGTGCGATGATTCCTCTCCACTATTCCGTTGCCACTCGGCCGATACGCTGCTCTGAAAAATTGCCTTACTCCCCACTTATCGCACACCCCTTTAAAGGCTTCTGATCGGAAAGCGGGGCCATTGTCCATTAAGAGTTCCTCAACCGGCCCTCTCTCCAAAAATATCTCCTCGATGACCCCTCCGATCGCCCATGCAGCTTCTGCCCTGATCTCTCTCCAGATGGCAAACCTTCCCGGTCCACAGTCGACCATCGACAGATACAATTTGTGGCGATAGTGTGTCACATCAATGGCCAATCGCTTCCAGTCCTCCGCAACGTGTAGCTCTCCTGCTTCGTGTCTGGACGGTCCAGGGTCAATTGATTGGCACTCTCGACAGTTCTCCACCACCTCCCTAACCTCCTCCTCGGTGGTCTCCGGGTAAACCTCTCTGGCTAGGAATAACGTTCGTTCTCGACCAAAGTGGTGCATTTCGTGTGACTCTTTGACTTCTTCCCCTGCACAGCATACCGAGGAGACCTCCTTTCCCTCCTGCAGCCAGGCCTTCTTCACGCGTGTCATCGAATCCGCCTTGTTTTTTTCTGACGGGACCAACACAACAGATACTCTCAACTGGAATTCCGCTATCAGGTCGGTGAGCGCTCCGAGTCTGCGCTTGATCAGCATTTCCGCAGCACCCCTGGTCTTAACTCTCTTATCGCCAGTTACTGCCGACCGAATCCACGACGCTACCGTTGCCGAATCGGTTTTGACTTCAATTATTTTCAATCCCCATTTCAGGGCCAGATTGATTCCTTTTATAGCGGCATCTAGTTCTGCTACGTTGATATGGGAGAAGTCGTTGTTTTTTCTTAGCCACGCCGCATCCTCCACAGTTACACCTCCTATCTCTAGTATGACGCCAAACGCCAGGTTACTGGCATCGCACCAAACCACACCCGCGTCTTCGCCGCTGACATACCATTTCCCTTTCACTGGGTCCTCATTCCTCACTCTCACAATGACTTCTTGCAGCATGTTCATGACCTCCTTCGTCACATGGCCCTCCCAGCCATCAGTGCCTGTTTGTCGTTTAATAAAGCTGCATGCTATCCTTAGCCAGCCAGCGATAGGATAGTGCCCGACCAGCTTCCCGCAGACTGAGAAGAGTTCTCGCCTCGTCAGCTCAGATCCGACTTCGGGTATTGCATTCCCTCGTTCGAAGACAAGGCTTTCTTTTCGATCTCGCCTTAGTTTCAACCCCAGCACCGCTCCTCCATCTAGGGCCTCCGCCGGTTTTGCAGTTAACCCGTACTTCTCGACATGGCTTCTTACTTTCTCTGCTGTCACCTCTGCCTCCTCCACCAGGATGTCGTCAATGTATGAACTAGTGGCCTCCTCCACTGTACAGTCTTTGCTCATCACTGTTTTCAGCACGGCAGTCATAATTTTGGGGGCTGAACTCAGCCCAAAGCCTAACCTCGTCAGACAATACACCCGCCCCTTGTACCGGACCAGTTGGTACTGCCAGAGTTTTTCATCTACATGGATCTGCAGATATGCCGATTTCAGATCGACAATCTTAGTGGCCCGCCCCATTCTTCTCCATTTCCTCATGACCTCCTCACATACGTCGATCCCCGTTCCAGTGTGGCAGGCTACGTGTCTGTTCAATTCCCTAAAATCCAGCACGGGCCTAATCTTGTTTTTGGTAGGCTGAACAACCGCCAGTAGTGGCAACACTCCTTTTTCTTCCCCTATCCACGGTTTCAGAATTCCTTCTTTTATCCACCTCTCCACTTCTTCCTCGAATCCTTTTCTTATTTCTCCTCGCAGGGTGTTTTCGTAGCAGCCCACCTTATTCTGTAGTTCTGGGGGCCCGGAGATCCATTTCCATTCCACCGTCCACCTCACGCCATCAAACTTTGCCAGGAAATCTTTGTCCTCAATGCAGCAAACCTCCGGTTTTGGGGTTCTGACGGTTCTATTACCTTCCACTCCTGCCATCCCCACTGCGCCGAGACGTCCAAACGTCACTTGGCCCTCTCTTAACGTAGCGCCCCCCAGTCTGTTAATTGCACTCATACCTATAATCACGTCGACACCACCGACCAGATGATTCAACACTAGGGCTTGCAGTCCAATCGGCACCCCTTGCACCATTACTTCCGCTGTCGTGTCTTCTAGGCATTTCACATCCCTGCCATCCACGGTCCTAATAATCCTGGTTCCGCTCCATGACCTCGCGACATTCCTCACTAACAATGTTGTAGTGCAGCCTGTGTCGACAAGGGCTATGGCTCTCTTCCCATTGACTACCACCGGTAACCGAGGCAATGTTCCATCATGCACCATTTCCACACAGAAGGAGTAACCACTGGCGCAATAGCTCCCCTTCACTCGTTTCCCTGGTCCCGTGCAGCAACACAATAGCGGCTAATATGCCCCACTTGTCCACATCGGTAGCACGTGATCCCCGGTCTCGGCTCTTTGCAGTCCTTGATCAGATGAGGACCCTGGCACCGGAAACACTTGATGGCAGGTCTCCCCTCCTGTCGCCTCGCCGGCTGCCTCTCATTCAAGTGAGGCCTCATGCACATATTTCCACTCACAGCTGCAGCCACGATTGGGCTTTTAACATTTTTCACTAGGACTCTGGCGTGGACCAAGAGATCGTCCACTTCCATAGAATGGATCCCCGTGATTCTCGGCATGTTCGCAGAGATTTCCTCTCACTAGGTACAGCTTTACCGTCATCCCCACGTAACCAGCCAACCCTGCCAGTCTCCTGATCTCTGCCACAAAGACGTCAACGGACTCGCCAGTCCACCTCAAACTTGACAGCTTGCCAAGTGCTTCAAATGAGCCCTCAGCGAAGGCCAATTTCAGCCTTTGCTCCACTAAGGCAAGGTCTTCCTTGTCTTCATCTCGCATCTGCTGGTAAATCGTGAGGGCTTCCCCCTCTAAGTATAGCGGCAACAGGGTGACCACATCTATCTTTTGCAGCTTCGCCACCATTTTTAATTTCTCCAGCCACTTAATCAGGTTACCCTCCCCAGTAAAGGGTCTCAACATCTGAGTGGTCAGTCTCCACTCAGCAATGTTAATTTGCTCGATGTGCCGAAATAGCTAGTCGTTTGCGTGACACTGCTGTCCCAACTTTCACTTTCTGGTTACCACTTGACGCGTCTTCTCTCCACTCCAAAACGAACTTCTGCAACTTTAGCTTTTCTCTCCCCGAATCCGACTTTTCTCTTCTACAAATACAACTTCTCTGCTCGCAATCTAACTTCAGAATGCCTTCCTTCCCCAAATCACTCCTCTTTTATCTCCAATCAGGAGCATCTCATTTGCATACCTCGTGGTCACCCTGTAGGCATATAAAGAAACAGGGCAGCCATTTTTGTTTCTTCTTCATTATGAACACGAGGTAAGCCACACAAAAATGCGGTCGGTCGTTCTTGTTTCTTTTTTCTTCATTTACACCACAGTGATGGACTAGGGCATGGTTAATTAAGGTCTCAAATATTTTGGCAAAAAGTAGGAGGAGGCTAATGAGGCAATAATTTACTGGGTCAGTTCTTTCGCCAGAATTCTTGAATACTGGTACCACAGAAGCAGTTTTCCAACAGCCCGGAAAGCATGATTCATTAAGGCATTTGTTGTAGAGTTTGGAGAGAACTGGAGCCACTTCAGCTAAGCACTTTTTTAATAGCACAGCTGGGATGAGATCGGGTCCACATGCTTTTGAAGTGTCAAGGTTTTTTATGATGGCATGCACCTGAGCAGGGGTGATTTTCAGATCGTCTAACGTGGCGTCTGTCCGCATAGGAAATTCAGGTAGGGGTGGTTGGAGGGTCCAGTGTGGAGTTCGAGGCAAACCGACTGGCAAGCATGTTAGTCTTCTCTGTTGCTGAGCAAACAACCTCGTGATTTTTGGTTAATGGGGAAATTGTTGATTGCCCATTATTTATGACACTGTTGTAGATTTTGCAGAAGTAACGAGTTCCTAGTTTTTGTACTTCGATGCGTTTTTTAGTGGTTTCTGTAAATTCTCTCTTAGCTGTCGCTATTTCTTTCTTAACGTTACTTCTAGCTTCTATGTACACATCTGTCTGTTTGAACTGGACTTATGCCGGTTAAATCTGCGGTATGCATGGTGCCTTTGAGCAATGGCAGTTGTGCAAGTCGAAGTAAACCATTGGGGAGAGTGGGGCTTACTATAAAATTTCCACATGGAAACATGCGCTTCGATTGCAGTTTTGAACCATTCAGTGATCTCGTTTGCGCACTGTTCAGCAGGAAGAGAAAAAATATTTCTCGATGAGGCATCTCTGATAAGATCTCTGATGGCTCCCCAGTCTGCCTTTTTTATAATATCTCGTTGTTTTGAGCACTGGCTCTAGAGTTTAGGGCGATTTCAACCATTATCACTGCATGATCAGCATTCCCAAGTGGGCTGTCGGCATTCGTTATACAATCATCGGGAACTGTGGTCAAAAACAGATCTAGAAGTGATGCATGTTGTTCTTCCTGATCAGGGAAACAGGTTGGAAACGTAACCATTTGTGATAGGAAGTGAGATATAGAGAAGCTATGAGTTGTGCTGCCCACTGCATCTGTAAGTAGAGAATCCAAGCCAGTTTTTGTGGTGGACATTAAAGTCACCAAATACATGTACTTGTGCACTAGTGTCAAGGGAGAGTACTGTGTCTATGCAGTCGAGGGAGAGCAGTAGAGAAAGTAAAAGTAGCTAATGTTGTGTTGCAAGTTTAGTCTAAAGCACATAAAGGCTTGATTATCCGATTCTAGGTTTGTTTCTCTAGTCAAGGGAAGGGTATTATGAATGTAAACTCCAAGTTCGTGCATGTGTCTGTCAGTCCTTACGGCAGAGTGGGAGATATCCAGGCATGTTGAAGTAGTTAGAGGGGATGGAGGAGTGTAGGTTAGTCTCACTTAGTGCTAAGATATCCGGGGTATTTGTTAGAAATGCTTCATCAGCTAAATAAGTTCTAAGCCCATGGATATTTGTGAATGCAAGCCTCAAGGGAGGAGGCAAGTTGGATTTGTTTGACCCTAAGCCTGGTTTAAGCTTATTTTTAGATTGTACTGTCGTCATATTTTTTAAAGAGTTTCAGTTTAGGTAAGGGGGAGCTGAACAAGAGATTATGCAGAGCATCAGACATGCATCACAAGTAGACCAGCTGACCTTTCTTCAATTAGGATTGTGGTCTCAGGAAAGCCCACCAGGGATGAGTGCAGGGTTCCTTTCCATGCGCGACTTGGCACTACAAACATCTCGATATTTTACAACTGCTGATGGAGCAGCCGCTCTAAGCGCTACCAGAGACTTAGGGCACCTGTACTACCAGTCGGAAACGGCAGTGAGCAACTGTCAATCCGGTACCCTCAACCCATCAGAGGAAGGTCAACCCAATCTAATTGCTCAGGCATATATGGTACTCAAGTGCCCAGTTTTAGGGGTCGGGAGTAGGGAAAACGGCATTCGTTGCCCTAGACAAGAAACAAGATCTACCACTGAGTGTTTCTGTTGAATCACTGTGATAGCATCTCTGCGCCTGACTAATAAGCAAAGGAGTATGGAAGCCAGGCGATAGAACCTATCTACTCCTTAAGCAGTTTAGGTTTGCAAACCGGTAATTTGTTTGAGTCACCAGCTCTAGGAAGGTTGTCATCCAAGACTGAAGAGGCCTCCCTCCCCTTTGGTTTAGTTTCAGAGTTTTCCTTCTAGACGGATGATCTGGGAAGATCTACTGGGACCGTCAGCACTGAGAGGGTTTGCTCTGCGTCTGGGTTCTAATCCAGGTATTTCTGCGACCCCCGCGTGGTTGGTTAATGTTACTGGGTTACTTTGTAAAGGTTATATATATGTTGAATAGTTACACTCCTCAAAGTGATTTAGGGACATTGCTATTTCATTGTTACTGGATAAAGGGGGTGAGTAGAGCTCATGCAGTGTAAGCAACTAAGATTGTAAGAAGGCTTGTTAGAAAGGAGATAATGTAGTTTGAGGCTTTCCCTTTATTTTTTATTTTTTTATTTTATTTATGTTACAGTATGAGTAGGTATTAAGAATTGAACTACGAGTTGTGCCCAAACTATATTTTAGATGACAGGAAGGTTGAGATGTGAGTGCAATATAGTTTTGAGTCATGTATAATTAGGTAGATATATGGGCAGGTTGTCAGTAAATGCGAATGAAGTTGAAGTTGTAGGTATAAAGTGTGTTTCTATTATTGAGGGAAGATAATTTCAGCTTTCAAGTAAGAGTCATGGACATTTAGCATAACAAGGAGTATCGGTTCAGTTTCGTATTAATCGTTGCAAAACTATCTAGGAGGAAACATAGTTATGTAATGCAGATCGCTTTGCTTCCAAGTACATCCTTGGCTGTTAAATACCTAACTGAATAGGAATGAACTCTAATGCATGTCTAAGAGGTAGAATTGTATAGATGTTTAGTGATGACTAAGCAGTTAGCATGTGAGGGTTAGGGGCTGGAAGTTAAAGATTCTACTACAAATGCTGTGCAATATAGGAGTTAAGTGGCGTCTTGGTGGGAAGGAGCAGATTGTTAGCGTTCAAGAGACTGGTTATTTACTTACAAATAACAGTAGATCTCCATTAGGATTAGTTTCAGGTAAGGTTTAATTTTTTTTTTTTTTTTGGCATGCAGGTTAGGCAGAGGTCTTCGAGGTAAAATGTATATTAGGATTTCGTAGCTAGCCGTTAGGTGTTTTTTATTTTTTCCAGTTATAAGAACAACTAGTTCATGGTGATTCGGAATTCATATTCTGTATTTATAGCCAGACATAATTTTTTTGCGTTTTCCCATGGCTGTTAATATTAAGTATCGTACTTAAATAAAGTTCTTCTGTCATCTAAATAAGCTAATATATAGGGATTTCCCCTCCCCACTACTACCTCGATTTGACATGATAAAAAAAAGAAAAGTTTAGTCAGGAAATTGTTTTAAAATAAGTGAATTAAGAATGGTTAAGATGTCTGAGAAATAAAAATAAAATAAAACTAAATAGAATGATATGAGCACACACGAAAAAAGAGGGTTAGATTTGATTGACTTTTTTAAAAAGGTGCGCAAAAAATGTACTTAGCTAAAGTTACATCGTTGAGGTATGGATCCCTTCGGCCAGCGTCCAAATGACACTAAGAAATTCTAGCCTTATGTATGCTTAAAATGAATACTTATTGTTTGGTTTGCTTATTTTCTTATTTCAAACAAAGAATCCAGCGCTGCTATCATTCCTTTCGGGCACCACGCATGCACATCTACCCGTGTTTCTTAAATTGGTTAAAATAGAATAAAACATGAAGTTACTTCGATTATGTTTTCGTGGACCAGCGGATAAGAGGGTTCGCATCGTAACTTACAGGTTGAACATTCGTGCCCATTCATCGGATTGTTTTTTTCTTTGGGGGGAGGGTAACATTTACACATTTATTTATGTGATTTTTTTTTTTTTAAGATCGCTTCTTTATTTTCTTGTTTTTATCTCTTCTCGGTATTTTTCCATGCTCTTCTTTTGTGATAAATGCGTATACTTTTTCGTATTTTTTTTTCTCAGTTTTTTTAAATATCGAATAAACCTAGTTTTATTTGTTTTTTTATTTATTTGTTTTATATTTGGCCAAGACTGGAGTTAAGGTAGAAAAATAACCTCGAACCCTCTATCACATAAAAGGAACTGTTTCCTGTAGTCACTGGTACGTTACTATGTAAACAATTTTTTTTATGTAATTAATCAATACCTTTTTAGTAATGAACAGTATTAATAGAAATATTAAATTATCAGAGCATATTAAAAACTTTAAACAATATAAATAGAATTTTTTTTATAATTTTAAACTATGAAAACCTTTTTAAAGTTTAAGTTGATGTAATTTAGAAATATAAACATCTGGATCACTTTGAGCATGGAAAATATGAATGACAAAATTATTCATGATGAAAACTTCATTGATCCCTTGATACACAAAACTGAGAAAAGTTGGAAACTTTTGGGAGAAGTCTTTCCCTTGTATGATAAAATGCATTTGTGAACAATATTTATTTTAAAATAAAACATTAAAAAGTTTAAAATTATAAACAGTTCTATTTACATTGTTTAAAATTAAAATCAATAAACATCCTGTATGGCGAGCTCTTAGCAGGCAGTAAACCAACCGGTAGACCACTCCTCAGATTTAAGGATGTGTGCAAAAGGGACTTAAAATCCGGCAACATCAACCCTGTTGACCTTGAATCCTATGCTGCAGACCGTGACCCCTGTAGGGTCAAAGTCAAGAAATGTGTCCGACTAAGCGAGAAGAGATGAATAGTGGCAGGAGAAGAGGAGCAGGCGCAAAAGGACAGCATCAGCAGAGCATGACAGAGGTTATCCCTCTGCAGGAAGTGCAACAGAATTTGCCACTCCCGTATCAGTCTGCTCAGTCACAGCAACAGTTGCCACCACTCATGACAACCTTCAATGGTGATTCTCCATCGTCTATCTAGACAAGATGCCAACAACAAAATTAAAATTGAAAAAGGTTTGTGAACAATATTTCTTTCAAAATTTAAAAAAAAAAGAATCTATTTCTGTTGTCTAAAATTAAAATGTTCTATTTATATTGTTTATAATATAATAAAAATTCTGTCTATATTGCTTAAAATAAATAATTGTTTATCATTTAAAGAAAATGTTCTGTTTAAGTGCATGCATATTTTTGACGTGCAACTATGGCCACCACTTTTAATATAAAAAATTATATTGTTTAATATTCGAAAAACTATGTATTTGTGGAAAATTTAAATGTGATATTCACTTACAGCATACCCGAAAACCTATATAAGTCGTCATTTCAAAGGAAAATGTTCAGGTGGGAACCAAGTAAAAAAAAAAAAAAAAAAAAGGATTACTGTTTAAAATTATAAAATGTTCGGTACTTATGTATTTTTGTTATCATGCCATTCTTAACATGGGGAGGGTGTTTTGTATCTATTTGGTGCTTTCATCTAACAATTTAATAAAAGGTGCTTATGCACTTACTGAACCGTGTTTTTTTTTGTTTTTGTTTTTTTTTTTTTTTTTTTTAAGAGTATTTTCAAGTTAAATTAAAATTTTACGATATCATTTTTTTAATTAAATTATTAGGTGAAAGTACAAAATATTTACAAAACACCCGTAGTTTGAAATGAAATTGTCTAAAAGAAAAATTGAAGTCCTGGCTCAATGTGGTAAGTTTCCGTGGGGATAATAAAGTTCATGTCTGTCACGCAAAATCCTGACAGTGTTTGTGCGTCTCCTGGGATGGAGTTTACTCAGACACGTGTTAACACTTGAGAAATTGAAGAGAAAATCTGATTTGATTTTGTTGGTAAATCTTTATATAGTGGCTTTCTCGAACGTTCCAGCCTGTTTAACTGTATTTATATGCAAGGGAGCGTAACAGTTCCTTTTGTTTTGTGTGTGGTAGTCACATCATGATGTCATTTCTCATCCGTCGCATCATGATGTCGTTTCTCATACGTGATTGCTGTGAAATGTTCCTATTGGGCATAGCAGTTGCTACATCACTCCTCTCCTAGACAAGAAGCCAATCTTAAGGAGAATAAAAATACTGCAAGTATTTCACTGGGTTTAGGTAGAAAATCAGAGTGGACGCTTTATCTGTCTGCCGGATTTTGTGAAAGTTGTAGCACTAGATAGAATAGTATCGTTAGGCGTGGCAGTAGTTAAAGAATCTCTCAAGATTTGAGTCGCTCTCACTGCGGTACTACAGTCTAAATTGTCAACAAACACTTTCTTCAGTCAATCAACGCTGATAGCCATATCTGCCATTCTTACCTATCACAAAATGTTTTGGATATCTTAAGAACTTGTAAGGGCTAGAGTAGTTGCAGTTATGTAGGTACTCCATCACTTTTTATGAAAACATGTGTCCATATGTATATGTCCTAAGGAAGGTGAATCATTGTCTTGCCTTGGTTCGACATGCAACGGTCTTGACATGTACTTTTTCAAACAAGACGTATTAGCTAGTCGGGTCTAACGTGTTTCTAATAGCAGTTGATGCAATCATTTGTCCTGGTAAAATTAGGTGTTCTGTACATGATCTCAGCAGCACCAAGGCCAATGTCCATTTTAATGATAAATCTGATGCCGAGGAGAGAGGAATTCCATCCAATTATCAGGATCAGAATATGCCTTTAAAGAAGCCTTCAGTTGGCAATAGAAGCATTCAACTAAGCCATTTGAGGATGGGTGTGGTCTGTATATGCTTGCATCCAAGTAGACATGAAAGTTCGGCAAAGATAGGAATCGAAGAAAAAGGTGATTACACATGAATGGATAGTCTGGTGGAAGACTATCCATTCATGTGTAATCACCTTTTTCTTCACCATATTCCCTCTGCTTCACTTTTTTTGTTTTCAAGTAAGATCTTTGACTTACTTGTTGTTTCATCAAATACTTCTGCATGTAAAATCCGATCCTGCATTTTGCTAATTCCTACACTCTGACGAGAAGGAAAGTATTTCTTCGAAACTCCGCGGATTAAGGACTATCCACTTATCTAGTGTTTCCTTTTCAGATTAAATATGTTTTTAACTCATTTCAAAGTGTTTTTTAACATATTTTATTAACTGTTTACTTATATATATGTATACTGGGGCTTATATCACGGCCACCGAGAGTAAGAAGGCCTGTTAACTGAAAAATGTCTGCAGGCAATGTAGGTAAGATTTGTCAGACTGTCAGTACTATATGAGAGCCATTTGAAAAAGAGCAATAGAATATTTTTAAAAAGAAAAAGGAACGCAGTTCGATTACTACTTAAATTGAACTTTATTCAATATAAATATTATCTATGTAAAATTAAGTAATTTTAAAGCAATATACAATTTAATACTGATAAAACTGAATTATGAATTTAGGGAACAAACCATTAAAGAAACATTAAACAAATATTTTTTGGCCTTCAAACAAGATCAGTGTAGTATCTGTTTTGATGCTACACTTTACCTTTTCTGTCTTCGGTCGGTGGAGGAGAAATCTTTCATGACTGAGATTATTTTTGTTCCTATCCAGAGTGCTCATTATTGGGAAGCTGGATTTTCTCCACAAGATTATATGTTGAAATATTTAAATAACTATTAATTTAAATACAGAAATTATATTTAAAGTTTTGGTTTTCTGTTCTTCTATGTCCATTTTTTTTTCCCCATGAAATGTGTAGCATATTAGTTGTCTCACAAGCCATCATCAGTGATTGCTCACTGGCCGTAACCTGTGGTGTTCCCTGGAGACCAAGTGACAAGTCTCCCCAGATTTCCAGTGTTCTCCACCTTTTGACCACTTGTGCAGATGATTGCATGTTATCGCAACAGCCGTTGTCACTGATTTCTCATTGGCATAGGCCATTGGTGTTTCCTGGGGTTTGGGTGACAAAATGCCTCCCCAAGGTACCAGATTTGAACTGCACACTTCCAATGGAGATTTCGTCAGTACTCTTTCACCTCGGTCTTTCCATCCTCCCTGACCCTTCACAACTAGTTGGTGTGGTGTGGCGCCAGTCGATGTCATCTACACCAGTTTTTTTTATTATTACTATTATTATGATAATAAGGGTGCTTGTGCAGTGTATACACGTGTATTTTAAATATTATTTTCAAGTTAAATTAAATTTTAGGTTTGTATTACTGTACACATAGATTCGTAAAAGTTGTCAAAAAACAAATATATCACAAATAAATGTTATCAAAGCCAAGATAAGTTACTCTTCTACCTATCTAGGAAGGTTTTTAGTGGTTTTACTCGCTTTAAAACGTGTAATCCCTTCGAAAATCATACAATGTTTATCAATATATTTTAAAAAGAAAAATGTCGGCATGTTTGTAACTTATCTTGCCTTTGATAACATTTATTTGTTATATTTGTTTTTTTTGACAACTTTTTCGAATCTGTGTACAGTAAAACTGTTAAGTTTGCAGGTTGAAAAAAGTAACGTAGAAAGCAATACAAATGACGACTCAACAAACAAAGGTAGATCAAATAAGAAGTCTATTAGGAAAAGGTATATTTACAGGATATTTACATAATGGTGTCAAATAAGAGTCTTTGCTGGAGAAACATATCTGCTCTCGGCGGCCGTCGGTCGCTTCTGGTGAACACACACCCAGACTGAGTCTTCCTATTTATGTGTAATTACTATCCACATATGCAAATGAATGTGTGCCACCACAACACCCTCCTTCCAAGATTTGAAGTCGCACAGATATCTTTTTCTCTTGGGATTTAACATTAATGGTTCAATAAACTTTCTTTTTCTACCTGATCTTCGGGTTTCAGGTGTATATTGAGGTGGTTCTAAATTAAAGGATTCGTATATGATGTCCATGGTTTCCTCCTCCTCGACTGCTGTTGTATAATCACCATCTTGAATGTGGCATTTTTTATTTGGTTCAGGTGCCTTTTATGTATATTTTGTGGACCTTTTAATCATATATGTACAATCACCAATGCGTTTAACCGCTACTCCACATTCCCAGTAAGAAGTGTTATTCCTGTAGCACTTGAAATATACTCGATCTCCCGAGTTATATTTCTTTCTTATCATGTGTGTAGTGTTTCGGACAATTGCCTGTCTTGGCAATAGTTTATCAATCGCTGATTTCACCTTTCTGGCAAACATTAAATCAGCTGATGATATGTTTGACGGGGTATTAGGGTGCGGTGTTATCCTATATATTTGCAAAAAGTGTTGCAAAGCTTTTTCCGTTGGTATCTCAATGGATTTTTTCAACGCTCGTTTTAACGTGTCCATGAACCTCTCCGCGAGGCCGTTCAATCTTGGATGATACAGCGGAGTAGTGATATGCTTTACTTGGAACGTGTCACAAAATTCCTTAAAGTCTGTGGATGTGAATTGAGTTCCATTGTCAGTGACCAGTGTGTCTGGTACACCAAATCGTGTAAATAACTCTTGTAGGAATCCTATTGAGTTGTTCGTTGTTGGATTCCTGCAACGCATTACCTCAGGCCATTTTGTATAACTATCTACTACAATTAAGTAGTAATTTTCTCCTACTGGACCAGCGAAGTCCATGTGGATTCTCGACCATGGGTGGTCGATTTTCGGCCAAGGTTTGTGTACTATAGGTGGGGATTTTGCCGCTAACTGGCATCCTTCACATCTATTTATTGTTGTAGCTATGTCGACGTCCATGTTACGCCAGTATACATAGCTTCTCATTAGAGACTTCATCCGATTTATCCCCGTATGTCCTGTGTGGGAGTCTCTCAAAATCCTCTTCTGCAACGTTTTAGGTATTACTACTCTCTCGCTATATAGCACATTGTTACATATAGAAAAAATTTCCTGAACCTTTTTGTCATTTATAATTTTTTCTTTTATATCATTTATATATTCATCTTTATCGGCTTCTCTTTTAATGTCCAACAATGTTACCGGTAGTTCTTTAATGATGTTTGCTACCATATTTTTTCACTTCGACGTTTGTTCGAATTGCTGCAATCACTGATTCTTCCAAATTATGTTTCTGTAGTATCAGTCTTGAAAGTCCATCCGCATGGCAAATCTTTTTCGATGAGACTTGTTATATTCTTTACTATAATTATAATTATTATATTTGGAATATCTCGTTTTGTTCTGACTGCTTTTATTTGTATAGTTCTTGGTTGGTGTGTATGGGTTTCTAACCTTTCTTACATATGCCACTCCGGATTCTTCTATCCTTTTTGAATCCATTTTTAGTGTAATGGCCCTTTCACAATCCTCTGCTAATTTCTGAAGTGTTAAATCTTGCTCAGATTCCAGCTTAGACAACACTCGTCTGCGTATTTCTGCATTTTTCGTGGAGACTAACCCTTGTGCGAAGATTAGGCATTTGAAATCTTCTACTGTTAGTTCCGCTAGCTTAAAATTATCACAGTTTTTATTGACAACTGATGCGTATGTCAAATAATCTTGGTTGTCCATCTTCCTTAGATTCATACACAACCATCTCTTATGAAAAAGATATATTCACATTAAATAATTCTTTTAGTAATTTTACAGCTTCCATGAAATCTAATTCCGTAGTTTTTTTAGGTAGTATATAATCTATGAACTTGCTGTGTTCTCTTACACCCAACTTCCTGAGTAAAAGGCTCACTTTCTGGCTATTTGGCCAACTTTTGCAGTCCAGTTAAAAAAAAACATCCTCGTATCTTGTATAGTATGCTTCAAAAGTCTTTTCTTCCTCCGGCACATAATTAAATGTGTCCATGCTATTAAATATAGTTGTATGCGAGAAATTAGTACTGTCGACATTTTCTGGATTAGTCTTTAATAGTGTTGCGGGGGGCCGGTCGTCCGGAGACAATCGACCCAACAACTAACAAAATAGACACAGGCAAAAGGTAAACAGCATGCAAGGCAAAGAATGACGAACACAGGTTGTTTGATTTAAAGACGAGGGTTCGCCGTTTATTTGAATATAAACAAAATCGTTCAATCCGGGTGCTGGTCGCCTGAAAGGTCGCACGTCACTGGAGGCAAGGTCTGGAGGTCCGGACTGGTATTCTGGACGTAGTGTGGTTCAGAGGGTGCTCGCTGGGTATGGAAACGGTCAGCTGGGCGTCAGGGTGAACACTGAGAGCTCGGGGGTCAGTGTTGAGGAACCGACAACACCGAAAACGGAGGGATCAGTGTTCGGAACGGACGACAGGTAGGGAGTCAGGTAGCGGACTAGAGGTGCAAGCGAGGTAGCGGACCGGAGGTGCGAGGTAGCGGATCAGAGGTGCAAGCAAGGTAGTGGACCGGAGGTGCAAGCAAGGTAGCGGACCGGAGGTGCGAGCGAGGTAGCGGACCGGAGGTGCGAGGTAACGGACCAGAGGTGCAAGGTAACGGTGCAGGAAGCTGAGGCTGCAGGCAGGAGATGCGGGTGCAGTGCAGGAAGCTGAGGCAGGAGATGCAGGTGCAGTGCAGGAAGCTGGGTGCTGCAGGCAGGGGATGCAGGAAGCTGGATGCTGCAGGCAGGAGATGCAGGAAGCTGGAGGCTGTAGGCAGGAGGTGCTAACAGATTAAACAAAGTGGTAGGTCTTTCGTAGGAACCTAGCCCTGAAATGGGCTCTTTGAATACTGCTGTAGCTGCATCGGCGCTGGTCCTGGAGTGGTTCTGAGGAGGGCCAACAGAGTAAACAAAGTGGTAGGTCTTTCGTAGGAACCTAGCCCTGAAAAGGGCTCTTTGGATACTGCTGTCACTGCTTCGGCACTGGTTCTGGTTCTCGGGTGTTTCCTGACTGCTGCTGCTACCGCATGAGATCCGTCGGCTAGTGTGAGTGGATCTCCAATTCAGGGGACTCGTAGCCCCCTAGCCGGATTAACTTTTTTGGCCGAGAGGCGCTTTCTTTGTGGAGACAGGGTGTTACAGCTGGCGTCGGTCTCGGAAAATGGATAAATGAAAGTCACTAATTCCAGACGAAATGTTTACAAGTCAAACTTAGTTTGGCAGTTTGAGAGTTGTATTTAAATTCATTCCGTCTGAAACAAAAAGACAATCATTTAGCTATTAATCGTAAAAGATTAATTTTTATGAGTGTTTCCCTTTAACAGCTAGGACGCTGGGGGGAAGGGAGACATAAGTAAGTCAGCCGCTGGCCTTGCCTTTTAGGTGAGGCTATTCGTCCATTCGCCTCTCTTTTCTTCCGTCGCTCATGCTAGAGATGACGCATGCTTAAAAACGGTGGAGTGGGGGAAGGTAGTTTTCTTGCCCCCACGACAATAGTTCCAGTGTTTTAGCAAAACGTTCATTTTGCCTTTCTCCATGTTCAAGTTGTAATTTCTTCTGCCTTTCTCCATGTTCCATTTGCCATTTCAATAATTTCTCCTCTCTACGTGCACCTAGCTCGGATTGCGCCTTTTGTTGCGTCTGCAAAAATTGCATTAACATTCTAGATAAATCTTCCATTTTTTTTTTGTATCCTTCAGTAGCAGTAATGCAGTTACGAAGAAAAATTGTACAATTTCACATGCAACACAATATCTGTACCATATAAAATGGCTTGTGTTACAAAAAAAATTTTCCTAGTTCCTGTTTTCAATAGTAATATCGCTAATATTTTCTCACTTCGCTAGCGAGTCAAACTCATCCAACCACAACATAAGAACTGAGGCTTTTGCTGAAACCACAAAATACGATTTACTTTTCCGTTTTAGGTATTTCCTAATAAATAACAGCCAACTTAAGTACAACTCTTTCCATAGAAAAAAAAAAGTTTTTCAACTCTAGTCACGATTGAAAAAAATAAAATGTATGGACTACATTTTTTTTTTTTTTTTTGCGTGACGTTTTACTGTCTCATATCCGTTATCCAGTGCAAACTTTAGTTTAAAAAAAATCTTTCCTTGATTTTAGTTTAACTGTGGTATTTTTTTTTGTATTTTTTAATTTTTTTTTTTTTTTAAATACCGAAGAGAAAAATTTGGTTTACCAAAAAGTCTTTATTTGGTATTTACAGCAATTTAGGAAATCCACTGGTGACTTTTTTTCTTCGTATGTTACTTCCTTCTAATTTCGTATTACGAATCTGTTCTTCGTAATTTAGTAATACAAATCTATTTGTCGTTTTACACTTTTACAGTTTGTTGTTTATTTATTTATTTTGTTTTTCTTTTTTAAGATGGATTCCACAGGAAACGGCGTAAATCGTCGCTTTTTTTTGTTTTTTTTTTTCTTTGAGACTGCAATTAAAGCTTTTGGTTTGTCTCTTTTTTTTTTCCGAATCGAGGTTACTTTCTTTTTTGTTTTTAACCTT